>NC_141617.1:32706659-32986659 GCF_047967505.1 Dipteris shenzhenensis | reverse complement strand
TCACACTCTCTCTCTATCTCCTCTCTGTCTCTAGCTCTCTCTTTCTCTCTATCTCTCTTTTCAAATTTAGAACACAAATTTCAATAAGAAATTAATTGAAATAGAACTCAAAAACTCTAACAAGAAACTAATTGAAAAAGAATTGTAAGTAAAGAAAAATAATTACAAGAAGAATTGTAGAATTGTGAGTAAAGAAAAAGAATTGCAAGTACATAGCAAAAATGAAAAAAGTAAGGCTCCGCTTATCCTTGCTCTTCCGCTCTTGGTTGCTTCAATGAAATGAGGAGAGAATGAGAATGAATGAATGGAAAGAAGAGTATATATAAGAAAAACTAGCCCACTCCTCCCACTCACGAATAAATTTGAATTTTAAAAAAAGAGAGAGAAATGTGAATTCATTCTTCTAGATAAATTTGAATTCAAATTTGTGTTCAACATTATTCTTGATACTATTTGATTTGTGTTCGACATTCTTCTCGTATGTCCCTCTTCATTCTTCTCGTACGTCTCTTCTTATTTGTCGCTCTTGCTCGTAGTAGGCTCTTATTTATCACTCTTGCTCGTGGGTCGTTCTACTCTTAGTTGTAAGAATTCGACCTCTCTCCCTCTATTCCTCTCCTCTTCTCTATGTAGTGCTCTCTCTCTCTCTCTCTCTCTCTAATGGAGCTCTCTCTCTAGTTGCATAACTCTCTCTCTCTCTCTCTCTAGTCGCATACCTTCCTCTCTCCCTCTTCCCTCTCCATCAAGTCTTCTCACCCCTCTCTCTCTAGTTGTGTACCTTCCCTCTCCACTTCCACTCTAACTCCTCTCCTTCCCTCTTCTCTCACCTAGGGTCGTGGCCCCCAAGAGTCCTCTCTCTCTCTCTTCCTTCTCTCTCTCTCCTCCCCTTCCCTTCCCCCCCTCACCCTCCTGCCACCTCCTCCTACCGCCGCTCCCCCCTCCCGCCTCCCCCTACCCCGTCGCCCCCTACCCTGCCTCACCCCTCTCGCCTCCCCCTACCCCCGCTCCCCCTATCGCCGCTCCCCCCTCCCGCCTCCCTACCCCCGCTCCCCCCTCCTGCCCCGTCACCCTCCCATTGCCTCCCCCTACCGCTGCTCTCCCCTCTTGCCTCCCCCTACCCCGCCTCCCCCCTCCCGCCTCCCCCTACCCCCGCCTCCCCCTACCATCGCTCCCCTACCCCCGCTCCCGCCTCCCTACCCCTACTCCCCCCTCCCGCCTCCCTACCCCCTACCGCCCCTATCCCCGCTCCCCCCTCTCGCCTCCCCCTCTTGCCGCCCCCTCACCCTCTCGCCACCTACCCTACTGTCGCTCCCCCCTCTTCCGTCGCCTCCTCCCTCCCTCCTTTCCCCCCCCTCTCCCCCCTCCATCCCCCCTCTCTATCCTCCCTCCTCTTCCCCCTCTCTCTGCTCCCCCCCTCCCGCCGCCTCCCCCTATCGCCTCCCTCTCCTGCCGCCTCCCCCCTCCATCCCCCCTCTGCCACCGCCTCCCCCTCCCGCTGCCTCCCCCTACCGCCTCCCCCTCCCGCTGCCTCCTCCTTTCCTCCCTCTCTCTCCCCCCTCCACCCCTCCATCCCCCCACCTCCCTCTCGAACCTCTCTCTCTCATACCCCCCTCTCTCTCTCCTCCCTCCCTCCTTTCCTCCCTCTCTCTCCCCCCTCCACTTCCCTCTTCCTCCTGGAGGCCGTAGCCCCCAAGGCTCCTCTCCTTCTCTCTAAATTTTCTCTCTCTAGTTCCTCGCACCTCTCTCTCTCATAACCCCCTCTCTCTCTCCTCCCTCCCTCCTTTCCTCCCTCTCTCTCCCCCCTCTAGTTCCCTCTTCCTCCTGGAGGTTGTGGCCCCCAAGGCTCCTCTCCTTCTCTCTAAACTTTCTTACTCTCTCTAGTTCCTCTCTCTCTTTCTTTCTTTCTCTCTCTTCAAATTAAAAAAAACAAATCTACAAAACTTAGATAAAGAATGAATTAAAAAAATTTACAAGTACCTGGAAAAAGTTTGTAACTTTGCTCTTTCTTGCTTTCTTGCTCTTCCTTCCTTGCTTTCTTGCTCATGCTTTCTTGCTTCAATGAATGAAATGAGGGGAGAATGAATGAAGAAGGAAGACTATATACAAGAAAAACTAGGTTTTCCTCCTCCTCTCCTATTGGCTTTCCATTCCTCCCCTCCTCTCCTATTGGCTTTCCATTCCTCCCCTCTCCCATTGGCTCCCATTACTCCCCCTCTCCCATTGGACCCGCATCCCTCATCCCAATCTTCCATTGGCCCTCCCCCCATCCATTTATTCTTCCTCCCCCATTGCCACCACTCCCATCCCACATTTCCACCACGTCCCATTCTCCTCCCATTTCCCCATCACACCCTTCCATTTCCCAAAATCCCATATTTCCCCATCTCACCCTCCTCTTTTTCATCCCCTATTAACTCCCCTCACTCATTTCACTCCCTTATTATCCTACTCCCCTATTACCTCCCCCTCTCCCATTCCATTCCTCCCTCCCCACTCTCACTTCCACTTCCCATTACTCACTTGCCATATTCGCAAACCATTAATATATTATTATACTATTTTTTATACTTATTATCATACACCCCTATTACCTGCCTCTCCCATTCCACTCCTCCCTCCTCACTCCCACTTCCACTTCCCATTACTCACTTGCTATACACATTTGCAAACTATTAATATATTATTATACGATTTTTTATACTATTTGCAAACTTACATGTGGGCAAAATCACAGGTGTCAAAGCAATCCTATCTTGGTCATACAACAACTGTGCTTTTATTCAAGGGTGTATTTATCCTCATCAACAAGATTATTTCAGCTTTTATTTTGACACAATACTCAAGGTATGAAGTGCATGATTTGTGCACTAGGTGTTTACTTTGTTGTATGAAAATTGTTTGCCACACACACACACATAGACACATACCGAGAATTTGCTAATATTATTGCATCTACATTTCTCTGATGGGCACGAAAATTTGTACACACCTCAACCTAGGTTGTATTTACTTGTATACAAAGTGGTGCACCCATCCCATAAGTACTTGTTCGGATAACACACCTACAAAGGCATTTTATGACGATTGTGCATAACACTAGGAACAAAATGGTGTAAAATGTGCGATCAACTATGCAAAGCATATCCAATGGACACAAGACTTTGCACATTCCTCAACCTAGGCAGTATTGACTTATGTGCAAATTGGCATCCCCATCCGATAAGTACTTGTTTGAAAAACACACCTAGGATCGTGTTTTTTGACGGTTCTACATGACACCAAGGCAAAAATGGTATTTAATAGTCAATCTACCATGCAAAGCATATCGGATAGGCACAATACTTTGCACATGCCTCAAAAGCGGTGGTATGGTGTTCCATGCAAAGTGGAACACCCATTAAATAAGTACTTGGTATGATAATATACCTAAGAGCGTGTTCTTAGAAAGATGTGCATAACACTAGGGGGAAAACGGTATATAATGTGTGATCCCCCATGCAAAGCATAACCGATAGACACAATACTATGCACTCACATCAACCTAATTGAAATTGACTTTCTTGCAAAGTGGCTCCCCCATCCGACAAGTACTTTTTTGAATATCACACCTAGGACCATGTTTTTTAATGGTTGTCCATGACACTAAGGCAAAAACATTGTTTTATGCTTGATCGACAATGAAACGCATATCCGATCACCACAATACTTTTTACACATCTCAACCCAGGTGTTATTGACTTACATGCAAAGTTGTGTGCCCATCCCATAAGTACTTAGTCGAATAACACATCTAGGACTGCGTTTTTTGACGGTTGTGCATGACACTAAGGCCAAAATGGTGTTTAATGCTCGATCAACAATGCAAAGCATATCTGATGGGCACAATACTTTAACACAAGCCTCAAAAATTGTGGTATTGCATTGCATGCAAAGTGGTACACCCATCTGATAAGCAGTTGGTTGGATAACACACCTAAAAGTGTGTTTTTTAATGGCTGTGCATGACATTGACGCACAAACGGAGTTTAATACGTGATATACCATGAAAATTACTTCCGATGGACACAATACTTTGCACCCACCTCAACCTAGGTATTAATGAGTTGCATGAAAAGTGGTGTGTTGGTCAGATAAGTACTTGATCCAATAACACACCTAGGACCATGTTTTTTTACAAATGTGCTTGACATTAAGGCAAAAATGGTATTTAATGCTCAATCGACCATGCAATGCATATCCGATTGGCACAATACTTTACTTTCACATCAACCTAGGTATTATTGACTTGTTTGAAAACAAGCACACCCATCAGATAAGTACTTGGTTGGATAACACACCTAAGGGCGTGTTTTTTTTACGGATGTGCATATCACTAGGGGGAAAATGGTGTATAATGCATGATCGACCATGCAAAGCATATCCAATGGTCACAATACTATTCATGCACATCAAACTAGTTTAACTTGACTTGGGTGCAAAGTGGAGCCCCCATCCGATAAGTACTTGTTTCAATAACACACCTAGGGCCGTGTTTTTTTATGGTTGTGCATTACACTAAGGCAAAAACGGCGTTTTATGCTTGATCGACAATGCAAAGCATATCCAATGGTCATAATACTTTGCACACACCTTAAACTAGGTGAAATTGAGTTACATGCAAAGTGCAGCACCCATCCCATAAGTACTTGATCGAATAACATGCCTAGTAGCGTGTTTTTTTACGGATGTGCATGACACTAGAGTAAAAATGGTATTTAATGCTCGATCGACCATGCAAAGGATATCCGATGGGCACAATACTTTTACTACACCTCAACCTAGGTGGTATTGAAATGTTCTCAAAGAGGCACACCCCTCTGATAAGTACTTGGTCAGATAACATACCTAAGGGCGTGTTTTTTTACGGATGTGCATATCACTACGGCAAAAACGGTGGATAATGCGTGATCGACCATGCAAAGCATATTCGATGGTCACAATACTTTGCACGCACCACTTTTTCTCCATTTAAATTAAAATGGTGTTTTTGAACACCACCTTTTTTCGAGAAGAGGCAAAAAATGCTTGGTTGAACTACCTCACATGCAGCCATTGCTGCACACCTGCACTCAGCCTCTGTGCTTGATAAGGCAACTGTAGGCTGTTTCTTGCTGCTCCAAGTGACGCTCCAAGTGACTGTAGCACTCCCAAAAGAGAACACATATCCACTGGTAGATCGTCTATCAGAAATACTACCAACCCAATCAGCATCAGTGTATCCATGCAACTGTATCTGAACCTTAGCCTCATAAAATAGTCCATACTGCAATGTGGACTTCCCATACCTGAGTATGCATCTAGCTGTATCCAAATGCGATTTCCTTGGAGCCTGCATAAACTGACTTACCAATCCAACTAAATAGCTTAAATCTGGCCTGGTAATAGTCATATAAATCAAACTTCCTACTATGCGTCTGTACATAGTAGGGTCTTCTAGAAGCTTACCTGCATCTGTGCTTAGCTTCACATTCTACTCCAAAGGAACTGAAATAGGCTTATAGTCTGTCATCCCATATTTGGATAGCATGTCCAATCCATACTGCCTCTGCAAGAGCTGTATCCCACTTGGTGATCTAATCACCTCAATGCCTAAGAAATAACGTAGCTCTCCCAAATCCTTCATCTCAAACTTCTGCTTCAATAGCATTTTCACATGAAGGATATCTTCATCACTATCACCTGTGATGATCAAATCAACATAAATGACAAGCAGCATAATACCTTTCTCTGTTTTTCTCACATAGAGTGAGAAATCTGCCTTGGAAATCTGAAAGCCAATAGTGACAAGATACTGTCCTATCTTGTCAGACCATGCTCTAGGTGCTTGCTTCAAGCCATACAAGGCTTTCTTCAACCTGCAAACAAACTCAGGATGAACAGCAAGAACATAACCTGGTGGTTACTCCATAAAGACCTCTTCTTGCAAATCACCATGCAAGAAGGCATTCTTTACATCCATCTGATGTAAAGACCATCCCTTTGATGCAGCCATAGCAATGACTGCTCTTACAGCTACCATCCTTGCAACCAGACTGAATGTTTCTTCATAATCAATGCCATATGTCTGTGCATACCCCTTGACAACTAATCTTGCCTTGTATCTATTCACAAAACCATCTGCATTGTGCTTCACCTTATAAACCCACTTACAGCCAATTGCATTCTTGTCTTTAGGCAAAGGTACCAATTCCCATGTAGCATTTGCTTCCAAGGCATCCATTTCTTCATCCATAACTTTCTCCCATTTTTCTTTTCCCATGGCTTGCTCAAAAGAAGTGGGTTCTGGTTCCTGTATCACTTTGACCATATAGGCATAGTGAATGGCTGTAAATCCATCATATTTCAGCCTATCCACAGGATATCTAGCTCTGGTAGACCTGCGCAAAATAGGCTCACTTTCAGGTGCTCTCAAAACATCCCTGGTCTTCCTTACTCTAGGTGTAATAACAGAAGGAATGCCCAACTCATCATCAATGCTCTGTTTTGAGCTACTGGATTCACCATCCACATAAGAGTGACCTGCATTCACATAAAAAATGGGCTGATCTACCTTCTCTTTTCCTTTTCGTGATACCGGCATACCACTGTCTGCATTGCTTTGCAGAGATTCTCCTAATCTCAATCTGCCTGTCCATGGCGAAGTATGTGAACCACTGCTAGAGGACACTGCAGGTCCACTAATATTTTGTGATTGCTGCTGTGAATTCTAAGCAGCATTACCATTTTGTGCATCTACATCAATCATCACATTTACTAGTTTATACCAGCTGCTCATCTCATCAAAAACAACATCTCTGCTCACTTTCTCGGGGGGGTCACTCATCATATGTAACCCTATCATGTGAGTTCAACAAAAGGATTTTCTTTATTTCTAAAATTTACATAAATAAATATACATAAGGGACTATTTAAAGTAGTTTTGGAAAAAATTTACAGATTTGTATAGAAAAGGGGTACATTTTATTCATGAAATTTTTTACAGATAAGGGACTTTAAATATAGGCCTTGAACGCACGTGATATAGAGGGTTTATACATAGTGACCCCCCTGAGCTCACTTTAAACTTACAAGTAGAAGGGTTATAGCATCTATACCCTTTTTGCTGCAGAGAATAACCAATAAAGATGCACTTCTCAGCTTTTGGATCCAACTTGGACCTTAACTCATCTGGCACATGAACATAGGCATTGCAACCAAAAATTTTCAAATGAGAAATATATGGTTTCCTACCAGTATACATCTCCTCTGGTGTCATGCCATGTATTGCAGCGGTGGGAGTCCTATTCATTATGTAAATTGCCGTAGCAACTGCTTCAGCCCAATAATAATCTGGTATGTCTTTTTCATTTAGCATGGCCCAAGACACCTCTCCAATATGCCGATTTTTCCTTTCTGCAAGTCCATTTTGCTGTGGGATATGACTGCATGAATATTGCTGCTTTATGCCATGCTCTTGCAGAAACCTTGCAAACTCATTTGAGAGGTACTCTCCCCCTCCATCTAACCTTAGGCATTTGATTTGCAATCCTGTTTCTTTTTCAACCATAGCTTTAAAAGCTTTGAAGTGCCCAAACACTTCACTTTTCTTTTTCATAAAATACACCCAAACTTTTCTGCTGTAGTCATCAATAAAAGTGACAAAATAATGACAGCCTCCAATAGATGCAGCTTTAGTAGTCCACACATCAGAGTGGATTAATTCCAATGGATTCTTACTCTCTTGAACATGCCTAGGAAATGGTTTCCTTGCCTATTTTCCAAATTGACAGGCTTCACAAACCTTATGCATTTCTGCAACCTTGAATTTAGGCAATCCTGCAACAATGTTTTGGGCTTGCATCGATTTAAGTCGCTGAACATTAACATGACCAATGCGTTTATTCCAGATATCAATATCTACAACTACACTGGTTCCATGTGCAAACTTTGCTGCACTCAATTTAGGCATGTCTACATCCAATGTAAACATCCTGCCCTTCTTCTTTCCTTTTGCTATCAAGCGATCGTTATTTTTCATATCCTCAACAAAGCATCCATGAGGATTAAATTTGACCTACAAGCCCTGCTCAACCATTTGACCAACAGAAACCAGGTTCTTGGTGATATTTGGGACATGAAATACATCAGGCAGGTATTTCTTTTTCCCATCCTGGATAGACAAAGGAATTTTACCAATCTGCACAATAGGATGTGTAGTATCATCACCAGTCTCCACAAATCCTAGTTTTTCCATTTTCCTAGCATCTTGCATCCATTTTGCATGACCTATCATGTGGTTTGATGCACCTGAGTCAACATACCACACATCATTTCGTTCTTCTGTACTTGTCACAGAATTGGTCATGTGCTGCACCATAAATAGATGCTCATTTCTGTCATCACCCTGTCTACTAGAAGATGCATAATTGCATTGCTGCAATTTTCCATTCATAATGTCATTCTGCTTTTTGTAGCAATCTTTAGCCATATGACCCATTTTACCACAGTAGTAGCATTCAACATTTCTGTTTGCATTTTGGCCTCTCTGCCATCCACCACGGCCTCTTTGGCTCCCCCTGCCTCTAGACTTACCATGTCCTCCTCCATAGGATTGGTTTTCTTGAGTTTGCTGCATATTCTGATTTCTAGCATGGCCTCCGGATCGGCCTCCTCTACCTCGAGGCAGTCGATAGAGCGAGCGAGGAAAAGCGAGCGGGCCCAAAAAAGCGAGCGAGCTTTTCCACAATTTCCTTATCGAGGTATTCAACATAGCTTTGTGGAAACCACTATTTGGGAAAATTGTCGAAAATAAAACTTATGTTACTATGTGTAACTATACCAATATTGCGAATTATAGTCTACCTTAACTTCCAATGGGAGCCATACTCACATTATGCAACAATAGTATGTGGTTTGAAAGAAACCGAATTTCCACTCCAAAGCGGATTCCATTACTGATACAACAATTCTTTTGCATTTGAAATGGGTCTTATTATCAAACTCCTTCAATAATCAAAACAAATGCGTTGCTTGATATGTTGAACTTAGTAACATAAACATCACTTCACCCATATGTGGGGAAAAAAAACTTTTTGTAGACTTCATAGCATGGGATTGCATCAACACTTATGACATTCAAAATGGTTCTTCTTATTAAAAGTGTTATCAACCATGAAAGAAAATGTTTAAAAATAGTTCACCCATATGTTGAAAAACCCAAGTGTCATTTATGACATTCAAAATTGTTCTTGCAACCATCCTGTAGTTCCTAGAGATTTTGCCCATACTTCCAACCCCTTCCCTTCAACCACTAAGAGGTATCTAATAGTTTTATAGAACACTTGAGATATCATCACCTCCTAATACAAAACCATTATTACTATTTGTAGAACACTTGAGATATCATCACCTCTTAATACAAGACCATTCTTACTATTTGTAGAACACTTGAGATATCATCACTCCTTCCCTTCAGCCACTAAGAGGTACCTAATACTTTTGTAGAACACTTGAACCATTCTTACTATTTGTAGAACACTTGAGATATCATCACCTTTTAATACAAAACCATTCTTACGGTTTGTATAACACTTGAGATATCATCACCTCTTAATATAAGACCATTCTTAGTATTTGTAGATCACTTTAGATATCATCGTCTCTTAATACAAGACCATTCTTACTATTTGAGAGATTAATGGATTAAAGGTTTGAAGCTCATAGGAGACGAAGGAAGAGAAAGTCAGTTTCGACATGAGGACAATAAAACTAATTGGAATATTTTGACTTATGTATTATACCTTTTTCAAGACTATGAATTTAAGTCAGTTTCAACATTAGGATGATAAAACTAATTAGAATATTTTGACTTATGTATTATATATTTTTGAAGACTATGAATTTTAATGAGGAGAGGCATGCACACTACTTAGTAAATACACTAGTACTACTACTAGCCTATGACTATTAAGCCTAGTAGCACCAGTGTGATTTTGAGCCTTGTATCAGCCTTTTGATAATTTTCTTTCATCTTTAGTGCAATAGAAATTATTCCTTCTATCAGAAGAATCTTGCCAAATTTATTCAAAGTGATGATTTTGTAGTCTACAGCCACTATCCTCTAACTCTCAAAAATATATTAAATGTGAGCACCCATTTATCTTGTTTGATCAACCCTAGACTATGCTGCGATAGGACATTACTAGAACAAAAAAAAAAAGAATTGATATGGCGATGTTCGGTGTGAAATAACCAAATTAAGGATTTAATAAGAAAGAAAACAATCATAATCAATAGGCTATTCAATGGCTCAAATCTGCATAGAAATTATAATGTGCCTCCCAACTCTTATGCATTCCAGCTCCTCATGTTTGACAACAATGCAAACAATAATGAAATCACATTATCTTTAGTTTCAAAGTAAGCAAAGCACCAAAAATAAATGCAAACGTATTGGATGACGAATAAATAGGTATAGATATAGATAGACCTATATATATGCATTCATAGATATAATGATGATTAAAGTTGGACGGTACAATAATATTATGTGTACTATCATTGGGATTAGGACTACTATTGGTAATATTGTATGTAGTAGTAGGAGAACTACCATTAAGGAACACTCAAATAAAATTACTAATGGTGGTGATAAAACTACCACTAGTAGCTTGGTAATTACCCCTAACATCTACAACAAATATTTGATGGGTAGCTAGTATTAGGTCAAAAGGCCCCAATTGTGCTATAATAATGGACCAAAAAAGGGAGTGCTATAGCATCACCTAAGGGTCACTTTTTATCCATGAAAGAAACAAGTCGGTGCAACCTAGGTCATACAGATCTAGGTCATGTGGAGTGGTTCACGTCTCTTTCCTTGACAAAAAAGTTACACTACCTTTGATAGTAACTACAAAGATTGCTGCCATAGTGCCGTAGAGTAGCCCCTAGGTTGCACCATCATCCCTTTTTGCTTTTGAGCCATTAAGTTTGATCCACTGATTTTATGTAGAATTATTCTACTATATGTTCACATGTCCTTAATAGGATCTTGATATAATCCCTTCCATTGTAAGTACTTTTACTTCAAGTTTCACATATCCTTAACAAACCACTAGGCTTCAACACAAATTCATTCTTATGTTTTAAGCCTTAAACTCAAACACCCTTGTAAAAGGGATAATGTATTAAAGCTACATTCAATCCATCAAATCTTTTGAATAACAGTTCTATTGAAAATTCATGTATCATCAATAGGATTTCATCCATTATATGTTCATTTGTCTTTAATAGTATGTCTAAAAATTCACGTATCTTCAATATTATTTCTCTCATGTGTTCCAATATCTTCAAAAGGATACCTTTATTTAATAATGTCCAAACTTGAGCATTGATTTGTATTTATCAAACACAATTTCACTCCACCTATTCTTTAGAATGAATTTTTTTCGCCAAAAGTGGGCCAAATGTAAGGTCTTTCCACATATTCTTAAGAATGAAAATTTTGGCCTTACGTTGGCAAGTCTATGGAATGAGGGTAAGGCCAAAGTCTCTGGTACGGTGCATTAGGTCTTGATTAATTCTTCTTTAGGCTTGAATATTTAATGCATTAACTTCACAACTATTATTTATGCTTGAACTTGTAATGTATTAATTTCATGACTTAGGATTTTATGAAGTTATATCTAACATGTCCCAAATTTAATGGAAATTAATATCCTACATAACACAACAAAGTATCATCATATCCCTTCCCAAAATCAATGCTACCTAGCAACTCTCCTAGCATTTTCACTGCCTTGCATTTGAGTTAGCTATGATGAAGAATGTTGCCTGCCTTTGGAACCTCTTAGAGTTACCGTTAGCATGATCTAATTTCATGTACCCCAAAACTTGAGACTTGGAGATTCCCATATCACACCAGCGGTAGCTATCTTGTCCACTCTCAATGCTAGTAAGAGCTAGGCCCCATAGACCGGTAAAAGAAGTCTTTTTGGAGGTTCAATTTTTTCCCTCCGTCTTCTGCAGGCCCCCTGATGAAATAGGATATATTCATCACCCTACATTTAATGCAATAATTGACACAAATTTTTTGGACCTGACTATGTAGTTTACATCCCAAAATTGGTGCTAAAATTGCAGATTGGGAGATTCCCATATCACACCAACGGTAGCTGTCTTGTCCACTCTCAACACTAGTAAGAGCCGCGGTCCCCATAGACTGGTAAAAGAAGTCTTTTTGGAGGTTCAATTTTTTGCCTCCGTCTTCTCCGGCCCCATGACGGAATACCATATATTCACCACCCTACATTTAATGCAAGAATTGACAACTTTTTTTGGACATGACTATGCAGCTTACATCCCAAAATTGGTGCTAAAATTGCATACCGGGCATCTCCATTTGCCGGGAGGTGTCCCCAGCGACCCCTTGGACTTGCTCTATTTGTCTAGTTGTGTCTCTCCACAAAAATCGGAGTAGGGCCTATTTTCCCCATCTAGTAAAACTATATGCATCAATATGTATGTATGTATGTATGTATGTATGTATGCATGCATGCATGCATCCATGTATGTATGTACACACACACATATGTATGTATGTATGTGTACTAAAACTACTAAAACTATATGCATCAAATAATGTTGTTGATCAATTTTTGGCATACCCCACCAAAATCAAGACCCCCATTGCAAAGAAAGGTAAGGAACACAAGTGCTTGTTCTTATGCTCATGAGACAACAAAATGCATGACATAGGCAACCAATGGGGTCTTACTTTTGATGTTTGTATGTATGTATGTATGTATGTGTGTGTGTGTGTATGTATGTATGTATGTATGTATGTATGTATGTATATATATATATATATATATGTATATGTATATGTTGATGCATATATGTATATATTGATGCATACAATTTTGATATATGGAGAAAATGGACATGAAAACCATCTAAATTGGTTCTTGTCGTTCGATTTGATATATGACATGATCCTATTTGGATTTGTAAGTCCAAAGATATGGGGTCCTACTTTTAGGGCCTGAATGCCTAAAATAGGCAGCGCGTTAACGCGCTGTCTATTTCATGCATTTAGGCCTTAAAACTAGGACCCCATTGGCAACCCAATGGGGTCCTAGTTTTAAGGCCTAAATGCATGAAATAGACAGCGCGTTAACGCGCTGCCTATTTTAGCCATTCAGGCCCTAAAAGTAGTACCCCGTATCTTTGGACTTGCATATCCAAATGGGGTCATGTCATAAATCAAATTGAACGGCAAGATCCACTTTAGATGGTTTTCATGTCCATTTTCTCCATCAACTAAAACTATATACATCAAATAATGTTGTTGATCAATTTTTGGCATACCCCCCCAAAATCAAGACCCCCATTGCAAAGAAAGGTAAAGAACACAAGTGCTTGTTCTTATGCTCATGAGACAACAAAATGCATGACATGGAAAACCAATGGGGTCTTACTTTTGATGTTTGTATGTATGTATGTATGTATATATATGCATGTACATACATACATACATACATATACATATATATATATATATATATATATATATATATATATATGTATTTATGTATATGTTGATGCATATATGTATATATTGATGCATACAATTTTGATATATGGAGAAAATGGACATGAAAATCATCTAAATTGGCTCTTGCCGTTTGATTTGATATATGACATGACCCCATTTGGATTTGTAAGTCCAAAGATACGGGGTCCTACTTTTAGGGCCTGAATGCCTAAAATAGGGAGCGCGTCAACGCACTGCCTATTTCATGCATTTAGGCCTCAAAAGTAGGACCCCATTGGCAACCCAATGGGGTCCTACTTTTGAGGCCTAAATGCATGAAATAGGCAGTGCGTTGACGCGCTCCCTATTTTAGGCATTCAGGCCCTAAAAGTAGCACCCCGTATCTTTGGACTTGCATATCCGAATGGGGTCATGTCATATATCAAATCGAATGGCAAGATACAATTTAGATGGTTTTCATGTCCATTTTCTCCATCAACTAAAACTATATTCATCAAATAATGTTGTTTATCAATTTTTGGCATACCCCCCCCAAAATCAAGACCCCCATTGCAAAGAAAGGTAAGGAACACAAGTGCTTGTTCTTATGCTCATGAGACAACAAAATGCATGACATGGGAAACCAATGGGGTTTTACTTTTAATGTTTGCATGTATGTATGTATGTATATATATGCATTTACATACATACATACATACATACATACATACATACATATATATATATATGTATGTATGTATATGTTGATGCATATATGTATATATTGATGTATATGTTGATGCATACAATTTTGATATATGGAGAAAATGGACATGAAAATCATCTAAATTGGCTCTTGCCATTTGATTTGATATATGACATGACCCCATTTGGATTTGTAAGTCCAAAGATACGGGGTGCTACTTTTAGGGCCTGAATGCCTAAAATAGGGAGCGCGTCAACGCACTGTCTATTTCATGCATTTAGGCCTCAAAAGTAGGACCCCATTGGCAACACAATGGGGTCCTACTTTTGAGGCCTATTACCAATGGGGTCCTACTTTTGAGGCCTAAATGCATGAAATAGGCAGCGCGTTGACGCGCTCCCTATTTTAGGCATTCAGGCCCTAAAAGTAGCACCCCGTATCTTTGGACTTGCATATCCGAATGGGGTCATGTCATAAATCAAATCGAACGGCAAGATCCACTTTAGATGGTTTTCATGTCCATTTTCTCCATCAACTAAAACTATATACATCAAATAATATTGTTGATCAATTTTTGGCATACCCCCCCAAAATCAAGACCCCCATTGCAAAGAAAGGTAAAGAACACAAGTGCTTGTTCTTATGCTCATGAGACAACAAAATGCATGACATGGGAAACCAATGGGATCTTACTTTTGATGTTTGTATGTATGTATGTATGTATATATATGCATGTGCATACATACATACATACATATACATATATATATATATATATATATATGTATTTATGTATATGTTGATGCATATATGTATATATTGATGTATATATTGATGCATACAATTTTGATATATGGAGAAAATGGACATGAAAATCATCTAAATTGGCTCTTGCCGTTTGATTTGATATATGACATGACCCCATTTGGATTTGTAAGTCCAAAGATACGGGGTCCTACTTTTAGGGCCTAAATGCCTAAAATAGGGAGCGTGTCAACGCGCTGCCTATTTCATGCATTTAGGCCTCAAAAGTAGGACCCCATTGGGTTGCCAATGGGGTCCTACTTTTGAGGCCTAAATGCATGAAATAAGCAGCGCGTTGACGCGCTCCCTATTTTAGGCATTCAGGCCCTAAAAGTAGCACCCCGTATCTTTGGACTTGCATATCCGAATGGGGTCATGTCATATATCAAATCGAATGGCAAGATCCAATTTAGATGGTTTTCATGTCCATTTTCTCCATCAACTAAAACTATATTCATCAAATAATGTTTTTAATCAATTTTTGGCATACCCCCCCAAAATCAAGACCCCCATTGCAAAGAAAGGTAAGGAACACAAGTGCTTGTTCTTATGTTCATGAGACAACAAAATGCATGACATGGGAAACCAAATGGGTTGCCAATGGGGTCCTACTTTTGAGGCCTAAATGCATGAAATAGGCAGCGCATTGATGCGCTCCCTATTTTAGGCATTCAGGCCCTAAAAGTAGCACCCCATATCTTTGGACTTGCATATCCGAATGGGGTCATGTCATAAATCAAATCGAACGGCAAGATCCACTTTAGATGGTTTTCATGTCCATTTTCTCCATCAACTAAAACTATATACATCAAATAATGTTGTTGATCAATTTTTGGCATACCCCCCCAAAATCAAGACCCCCATTGCAAAGAAAGGTAAAGAACACAAGTGCTTGTTCTTATGCTCATGAGACAACAAAATGCATGACATGGGAAACCAATGGGATCTTAATTTTGATGTTTTTATGTATGTATGTATGTATATATATGCATGTGCATACATACATACATACATATACATATATATATATATATATATATATATATATATATATGTATTTATGTATATGTTGATGCATATATGTATATATTGATGTATATATTGATGCATACAATTTTGATATATGGAGAAAATGGACATGAAAATCATCTAAATTGGCTCTTGCCATTTGATTTGATATATGACATGACGCCATTTGGATTTGTAAGTCCAAAGATACGGGGTCCTACTTTTAAGGCCTGAATGCCTGAAATAGGCAACGCGTTAACACGCTGCCTATTTTATGCATTTAGGCCTCAAAAGTAGGACCCCATTGGCAACAAACGCGCTGCCTATTTCATGCATTTAGGCCTCAAAAGTAGGACCCCATTGTGTTGCCAATGGGGTCCTACTTTTGAGGCCTAAATGCATGAAATAGGCAGCGCGTTAACGCGTTGCCTATTTTAGGCATTCAGACCCTAAAAGTAGCACCCCGTATCCTTGGACTTGCATATCCGAATGGGTTCATGTCATATATCAAATTGAATGGCAAGATCCAATTTAGATGGTTTTCATGTCCATTTTCTCCATCAACTAAAACTATATTCATCAAATAATGTTGTTTATCAATTTTTGGCATACCCCCCCCAAAATCAAGACCCCCATTTTGCTGTATGTATGTAAGTATGTATATATGTATGTATATACATACATATATATCTATATGTGTATATATGTGTGTGTGTGTGTGTGTGTGTGTGTGTGTGTACACTCACACATGTATGTATGTATGTATGTATGTATCTATATATATATATATATATATATATATATACATACATACATATGTATATATTGATGCATATATTGATGCATATCTTGATGTATATATTTATGCATACAGTTTTGATTGATGGAGAAATCAGGCATGAAAACCATCTAAATTGACTCTTGCCGTTCGATTTGATATAGGACATGATCCCATTGGGATTTGTAAGTCCAAAGATACGGGGTCCTACTTTTAGGACCTAAATTCCTGAAATAGGTAGCTTGTCAATGTGCTGCCTATTTCATGCATTTACGCCTCAAAAGTAGGACCTCATTTGGTCCTACATGGGGTCCTACTTTTGAGGCCTAAATGTATGAAATAGGCAGTGCATTGGCGCGCTGCCTATTTTAGGCATTCAAGCCCTAAAAGTAAGACCCCATATCTTTGGAATTACAAATCCAAATGGGGTCATGTCATACATCAAATCAAATGGCAAGAGCCAATTTAGATGTTTTCATGCCCAATTTATCGATTTAATAAAACTATATGCATCAAATAATGTTGTTTATCAATTTTTGGCATACACCCCCAAAATCAAAACCCCCATTGGAAAGAAAGGTAAGGAACACAAGTGCTTGTTCTTATGTTCAGGAAACATTAAAAAAGAGGCCTAGTAGCCCAAAAATGGCAGCGCATCAATGCACTATCATTTTTGGGTTGCCAGGTCTCTTTTTTGTTGTCTCACGAGCATACATATGGAGGTTATTATACAATATAACTAAGAAGTAGTATTGAAGTAGTTCTACAATTTGGATGCATTAAGAGCATTCATATAGCAAGGAAGAATATAATAATTGAATACATTTTTTTTTCAATACATATTGCTAGTGAGACTACCAAAAAGAGGCTCTACCCCTCATGATGTCTCTGGATACAGAATATGAGATTGCTTGAGGCTTGGATTGTAGCTGGAAACATTGCGTGAGCAAAGCCACTATATGCCTCAAGTGTTGGAAATTGATATATGGCTCAAGTGCTAGAATGTGCAAATCATGGCCAAAATCAAGACCCCTTAGAGATTCCATGAGGGCTATCCTTTTACTACTACACACGTCACCTTTAGTCGAGGGTAGAACCATTCGTCGTCATAGGCAGCAGGTTCATGGGACCCCATCCCATGATCCAAGGCATTATTCAAAGACAAAGTATTTCTGACCATTCCCAAATTGAGTTTGCCAATTCCTAATCTGATTGATTTCATTTACTGGACTTGCAATGCTTGCAAAGCCCTTGCTTAAGCTTGAATGAGCCTCTTGATTTTGGGGGTATAATGGTCAAAAATGGCTTAACACGCCCAAAATCAAGAGGCTCATTCAAGCTTAAGCAAGGGCTTTGCAGGTCTTGTTTTTGGGTGGCAAAAGCACGAAAAATGACAGCGCATTAAGGTGTTGCCATTCTTATGCTTCCCCCCTCCAAAAAGAAGACCCCCAAGCTATTCATTAGAGACACCAAAATGAGGAGAAGGATGATGTGAGGAGTAGAGGAGCTGGCCAATGAGGGGAGGGACAGCCTTGGAATTGCCAGCAACAAGCATGATGCAAGGAGGTGAGAAGGCAAAGAAGCAAGGAGGTGAGGAGGTGAGGAAGCAAGGAGGCGAGGAGGCAAGAGGCAGTCTTGAAGGGCAACAAGAGGGTGGAGGTGGCCGAAAGAGTAAGCAAGAAAGGGAGGGATGGAGATTGCTTGTAGGAAATTCTTGGATTAATGCTACAAATGCCATTTTTTGTGTGTATTTTGCAGCATGAAATGTTTATGGCATTTTTCTTTTAAAAAATACAAAATTGTTGTGATTAATTGCGCTACAAACAACTCAAGCCGTAAAGCACCATGGATTAGTACAACAATATACATCACAAATGGATGCATACACTCATATACATCACCGATGGATGCATACACATACTCACATCAATTTCCAATATTGTATTAGATGGACCCTTAGCATATATGTGTGCATAGAAGACCATTTCCTACATTGATCCCTGATTTCATAGTTAAATTATTCCCTTTCTCACATTCTAACATGTGAAGATTGTTAAGGCATGTGTGCACATACACCTTAGGATTAAGGGGGTAGGCACTTAGGGTATATTTACATATGTGGATGACGGTTGGTTGTTCTCAGGGGGGCAGTTATGTGTTTCTTGGGGGCTGGCATTGTATTCTCTCGCGTATGGAGCATGGAGTAATACAGAGTAGCAGCAATATGGATATATCTCTCTCAATTCCGTACTCAGGCATGTAATGAAAATCTATTGTCTTTGTAATTTCTGTTGAGGGAAGGCTATTCCCCACAACACTTTGGCGACCACGAGACTCGAATCCCTTTGGTGATGGAGGATCCGTTGCTGCAGTCCCAGTGAAGCTTCCACAATGGTGACTTTGGAAGCGGTTGATTTTTGGGTGCTCGAGCCCTATGGCAGTATGAGGGAGTAGTCCATCTTTGAAGTACATCTTTGAGGAGATATGAACAGGCGCAGGCGGAGTTTGACAATTGACTATCGACGGGAATGCATGTTGGACTCGACGTTGGGTCTGGTGATCGTGGGTGCAGCCAACATTGACGGCGATGCTGTGGATGGTCAGTTTGCCTGGCGTGTTTTCGGACGGAAGACCTATTGACGTATAAGGGAGCAATTGATAAATTGGCTCTGGTATTGCTACCAATCTTGTGACACGGATTGCGGGTGCTTCTATCATTCATTGGTCATGAGGGCGGAAGAGTCGTCAATCAAGTCGTAACCATAACTGGACGAAGTCATCGTCCATCAAGCAAAAGCCGTGACAAAGGAAATCCATGACAGAGGGGGACGTGCTGCAAGCTATGGGGATACAAGCAGCAGACAGCGCCACCGTAAGAGCCAATCCACTGACCCAAACCAAAACAAGGAAGACCAGGCAATTAAATGACGGGAGGGGATCTGGAGTCGTCTCGTAGTTTCGCTGAACCGTATTCACGGTGATGTCATCTATGGAAGCAAATGACTTATTCGCGGAGTAGCCACCGTTCCGGAGGTCAAGGTAAAGGTCGTGGAGATCAATTTTTTTGAAAGCTATGGTGGCGGAAACCATCACGGAGACCACCGTCACGGATAACCACCATCACGGAGACCACCGTCACGGATAACCTCCATCACGGAGACCACCGTCACGGAACTAATCGAGAATACGAAACTCCATATCCATCCGCGGAAGCACCGTCAGCGATAGTTCCGTTAGCGGGAGTACCATCAGCGACAAGCGACAGCCCACGGAAGCCAATCACCAGCATGCGGAGATGTCCGTTAACGGAGCTATTTCGTCTGCTGGAAGCACCACCACCCACCACGGTAGTCATCGCCATCTGGAGCTGAAGCCATATCATACCGTCGGCGATCAGAGGGTGACTTCCTGGGACCATCTGCGATCACGGTCAACGGCAACATTCAAAGAATGACATGCAAGCGAAGTTTCAATAATGAGCATCGAACTACGAATTCTGCATCTTGTACCTACTGTGGCGAGTACAACCATCGCGAATCAGAATGGTGGCTTCACGTTTGTAATGGCTGCAACAGTCGTGGCCATTATTTGGAGGTCTGTCCGGATTCTTTTCTTGAATATTTTGATCAAGTTCAATGTCGTGCATTCCGCCATCGGGCTTCAAAGAATTTGAAACGCTCGCATAAGATCCTGAGGGAATTGGGACGTCTAATTGCTGATGCAAATGAGGGCAAGGTCTGGCATGAACAACATCCCCATTGCCCAAGGGCGGTGGAAGATCTGGCATGGGTGTCAATGGCGGCGGGTGATCTACAAGCCCAAATTCAATCGGAGATTGAATGTCTAACGAGGGAGGAGGATGGTGAATCCAAATTTTGTGATCAGGGGGCTGACCCAAAGCCTGAGAATATTGCGGCTAGGTACCAGCGGGCCAGTGTGGATGTACAAGATTATCAACTTCCGTTGGATTACGTGACGACGGTTAACAATGGCGAATGGCACCATGATCAAGAGCAGCAAGCTTTGCTTGCAGTAGAGAATGATCGAGATGAAGATCTTGATGAATTAGAGGGGAACAAGGGCAATGCTCTTGAGGAGGGACGGAATTTGTGGTATCAATGTTCACCCAAATGGATTTTGGAAGCTATGCATGATTTCGCCAAAATGTTTCCCGCAGCTAGTTTCGTCCCTCCCACGTACAGACATCCTTTTAATAAAGAAGGCCTTGGTTTTGAGCTCGTGCAAAATGGTGACATTGCTTGTTTTGGACTTGAATTAGGCAATAAAGCAAGGGTGAGGAAGATTGGAGATGGTGCTTTAGCTGAAGTTGTTGTTAATGATCCGGAGGAGCGACATATTAGTTGTGAAAAGCAACAGAGTTTGTGTCGGGAGCGGCTATTGAAAGATGTGTTTGTTGACCAGGAAGAGAAATGTGTATCTATAATTGATGTACTCAATATGGGATGCACCAAGGTGGAGAAAGTTGAAGAAGATGTTTCTAGCGAAGCTGTTTGTTTTAATACAATGCAGGAGGAAGCCGAAGACTCTCAAAAAGAGTGGAGGCGGTGGGTTGGATTACCCGTGTGGGATCCGGAACCGGAAGGTTGGGAGGATCTGCTGGATAGCAGGGAGCTGCTGGATGTGCAGCTGAAAGAAAAGCAGCCGCAGCGTGAGGAACATGAGGAGCTGCGGATGCAACGGATTGCTAGAGCAGCGGATGCTGCGGAAACTGGAAATGGAAATTCGATGGCTGAATTTGTAACGGCCGGAAGGAGGACAAGTGCAACGGAAGGTGAGCCTGTTGTGTGTGACCTGCGAGATACTCGGATGAGTGGGCAGGGGGATTACATGCTAGATGCTCGGATGGATGAGCAGGATGCCGCTTGGATAAGCGGGGTTATTCCAGTATTCGGACAGTCTATGGATTCAGCCTGGTTTGATGGATTGCTGGAGGATGACGGAGTGCCGATCCAGGATGATATTCTTGGTGAGGTAGATGCGGCATGGTTTGATACCTTGCTGGAGGACGATCTTGATTTGCATGTGGAGCAGGTTGTTCAGGTTGTGGATCTTGGTTCTTCCTTGATGGATGGTTCGACCATCCATGATTTCTTTATGCATATGTTACGGAGTTATTTTTCATGGTACTATGGTGATGGTATTTCATCATGTTTATCATCGATACGAGGTCGAGGTGGTGTGTTCGTGCGAGCACATGTAGCAGTTGCTGGAGCGTCATCGACATATTTTTCGTATTGGCATGGACGTGCCTATGATGTCTACACTCCGTGCCGGTGGAGTGGGGACCTATTGATTACTTCATGGTTCTATATTTTTATTTTGTATGATCATGAGTGGATGATCTTATATTATATGGGTTCCCAGCCCTGGCATGTTGCCATAAAGTGGTGGCACTGTATTATTTACACTCACATGATTCTATGCACTATAGGGTAGTTTCTATTTATGGCACTGTATTCAGTTTGACATTTGGTGCTTGTGTGGGTTCGTGTAGGCGAATTCTAAATTCGACCCACCGGGTGTGCCAAGTGTTAAGGCATGTGTGCACATACACCTTAGGATTAAGGGGGTAGGCACTTAGGGTATATTTACATATGTGGATGACGGTTGGTTGTTCTCAGGGGGCAGTTATGTGTTTCTTGGGGGCTGGCATTGTATTCTCTCGCGTATGGAGCATGGAGTAATACAGAGTAGCAGCAATATGGATATATCTCTCTCAATTCCGTACTCAGGCATGTAATGAAAATCTATTGTCTTTGTAATTTCTGTTGAGGGAAGGCTATTCCCCACAACAAAGATTTAATGTACATGCATTATGGGCACATTATATTGCAGTTTATGACTAACTTTTTTTATGAATGCATGATACTTGTATATGGTCAAGGAAGGTATATTATCATTTTTGAATGACAACATTACTCTATGCTCCATTTTATCCTATATTAGAAACTATGATCACTAGATATTACATAAATGTATTGCTCCATTATATCCTATACTAAAAACTATTTTGACCCAAATACATAATGCCAATTGAGGTTAGTACTGATGACAAGTGATGAAAACAATCTAATGGTATGAATGAGATCTTGTGAATTTTGGATATATAATATGGGTACTATGTTGATTGAGCTATTTTTCTAAGGGAATATTTTCAACTTAATTACTAAATACATACTTACAAAAGTGACCTGATTCCCATCTATATGTATAATCAAGTTTTACTTTGTGTTAAAAAAAAAGCTTTTGCATAAGGTTAAAATTTGAATAGTATTTATATTTGTTTAAGACTACCCATTGAGCTGGCTCCTATCCTTATATTGAACATGATAATGTTCATAAAGATTTTATGAATACAAATAGATAGCATTGGCTCTCTTTTTAGTGGTTGGGAATGAACCCTAAAAGTACCCTAAAATGACTATGTATTCCCTTATTTGTAGCATGGAAGTGATCATGGTAGAGTGGCATAATCCCTATTTTGCTTTTTTCATAGGTTCTTTTGCTACTCATGGTTGGCGGATACACCACGGCATAGATCCGAATAGATATTTGGTTTTTTGCTTCAACTTGATTGACTAGACTTTCCTTGATGATTGTTTGATTGTGCATGATGAGTAGTCACTGGCTTAACTGATGCATTAAGTGAAATGTTTTCCTTAAAGTTTTTCATACTACAAGATATGAGTTTGCTTATACGGGTGGAAATAAAAGCTTGTTAATGCCTGGTGCATATTTTTCGTTAGATGCAGTAGGATACTAGTTACCGAGTGTCTTTGCCAATTATTTCACTTGAATCATGCTCCTCTT
This sequence comes from Dipteris shenzhenensis, assembly GCF_047967505.1. NCBI lineage: Eukaryota > Viridiplantae > Streptophyta > Polypodiopsida > Gleicheniales > Dipteridaceae > Dipteris > Dipteris shenzhenensis. The sequence continues at coordinate 32,962,980 of NC_141617.1, read as the reverse complement.
ATGCTTGAGTTTGTGGTCACGTATTGACTTTAACATAATAGTCTATAGGATACTGGATGAGCACTCAACATAGTGGTTAGATGCATTCATTTCTAGTTCCGATAGAACTATCATTCAGACATTGGTCATAATAGAAATATGGAGGGCTAAAATCCTTTTTTGGCTCCCTAAGTTTTTTAAAGCATGGTATTGTCCAGATTACATAGGTATTTTCACTAAGCAAAATTAATCCTTATGATGAAAATGTATTTTTTTTCTTTTGACATAGTTAGTTCTGTTTCCATGTTTTTGGATCGAATGTATGGATGATCTTCTGCAAGCATAAAAGACATGATATGTATATGTAGCACATGATCATGTTTACATATTTTCAGTCATATATTCTACATTGTGATCTATCATTATCTTGTTGTGTGGATGTTCAATCTGAGTAGTGTTTGCTTTTTTTATCGCAAATTTTATGTATTGTTGTGTCTCTACCTCTCCACAACGACTCAAATTGATAGTATGGGGATGAAAGAGAAGTTAATTGTGAGTTTCAGGCATGCCTTCATTGTTGGAATATGTTTAATTTGCTTATGATCACATCAATTGTTCCAATGATATTGAGAGGAATAAGATGCTGGATGAGGTTCTCGCTCGCTTGAAACCTATTTAATCTTGCTCGCTTATTTGGGGCTGCTCGCTTTTCTTCGCTCGCTTTTTGGTAATCCTCCTCTACCTCTACCTCTACCTCTTCTAGCATTTGAGTAGAAGACAGTTTCTTTTGAAGTTCCTCCTGAAGAAGATGCACCCCCATTTCTCTGCTCTTCAGAAATTAGAAGAGCAAACAACTCCTCAAAATCAGGAAATTTTTCACGGACTACAATGGATGTTCGGAACTGTGCATAATCCTTTCCTAGACCATTCAAGGTCACAGAAACTAGATCATCATCTTCCACTGGCAACCGAATGGAAGCAAGTGCATCTGCAATTTTCTTCACCTTTATGTGGTAGTCATTGATGCTTATATTTTCTCTTTGTACATTGTGCAACTCCTGCTTGAGCTGCATTTTCCTGGCTTGCGTGTTTGTGCTGTACATTTTTGCCAAAGTATCCCATGCCTCCTTTGGCATACTTGTATCCTGAATATGCACAATCATAGAATTCGAAATACTGATAGACAACCAGTACATAACTTTTCTGGCTCTCTCATGCCATCCTTTAAATGCCTGCATTTCCTGTTGATTGGGAACATTAGGAAGAACTGGTTCTTCTTCATTTCCTATAATGAACTGCCAATAGCCTTTTCCCATAAGGAAATTTGTCATTCTAAACTTCCATGCCTGGAAGTTATTCTTGTCAAGCTTTTCAGTGACAATATGTGAAAGAGAATTAGACGCCATTATAGAACACTGCAAAATATTCTATCACTGCAAAAAACATAGCTTTTGCCTCACATGGGTAGATCTGTAAAACTGACAAAAGTGGTATTTGACCACACAGTCACTCCCTAGTGACGATTTTGCATCAACAGGCAACAAGGATGATTTTGCAACTCCCAATATCTCTGCACATAGGCATACGGTGCAATTCCTACGATAACTTTTCACCGACCAGCAGAGGAGTGGTCGCACAGCAAAAACATGGCCTTTTTTTGAGTGCCTGCGAAGAACTTCCGCCTTCAAAATGGGCCTCAAAATGCCTCAAATCAAAAAAATAAAGTCACCAAGGGCTTCGCCTTTTCCCGTAGCATATACTTCCCTCTCACCACACTGCGAAGGGCATCTCAATCTGAGACAGTGCACTCTTGCACTTCCGGCTGTGCTTCCTGCAGAGATTTCCTCCCAAACTCGAAAAAGGAAAGCAACACTGGTCCTCTTACAAGGACACCACGAACTTGATTTGCTTTCTTGAGCTCCTTACCATGAAGAAGGCTTTGATACCATGTGAAGCTAGTGGGAGAGAGGGAAGGAGTCTCACTTGCGGCTTTCTCACATACACAATGGGGGAATACACACAAAGGTGGAGGCTGAAAATAGTTTTCCTCTTCTTAGTTGTGAAAGCGAAAAGAACTCAAGTACAAAGAAAATAGAAGAACCCTATATGTGGGTCTCAAACCAAACTGAACTAACTAAGGTGGCATACTAACTGAGCCACGAACTAGAGTAGATAAGGATAGCTGTCATCCAGCTATTATTCGTGGGTGGTGTACCAACCGCATCTGTAGCTAACAAGTCGGTGACATAAATGCATAATGGTCACCCTGGCATATCGTGAGTGGAGCTTGATATCTCAACATATGGATGTAAGTACTGTTATGGATAAAATTGTCTAAGGAAAAAGGCATTAATATGTGTGTGTGTTTGTATATGTGGCAATAGTATAATAAAATATGGTGTGCATAGGGCCCAAGGATGAGGTGGTAGGGCATGACCATGTGCCACCCTTCCACATAAGAGGACCCATAAAGTGTGTTGTACATAATCCATGATAGTAATATTATAAAATGTAAGGTGGCATGGCTCCTCCATGTGCCACCCCTCCACCTAGGCTGCATTTAGTGAGATATGGCTCAGAGTCCATGGGAGAAGTAATATAAAATAGGTGGAGATGGATATTATATTGAGTTATTTCCTCCATATGGGATAGGCCCATGTGGGGGAGGTATAGAAGGTCCAAGAGAGCAAGTTAAATAATGGGGAAAGTAGGATGAGGTAGCAAGATTCCTTGTGCCAACCCTCCACTTGTCCTCCTAGAGGTTTGAACATATTATAAAATTGGGAAGAGACCAAGGGAGTATCATAGACTTGAGATATGGGGCTTGATTTATGTGGAAAATTGAGGCAAAGGGTTGTCGCACATAATTGAGACTGCGTAACCGCCTAGCCCACATGGGAGACTTTTCCACACACACCATGCATGTGGGAGGATACATTAATTGGGATAGACCCCCTCTTTTGGCTATAAAAGGAGGGGGCTATTCCTTGATGAGACACGCTCATTCTTGTAAAGCTACCTAGCTAGTACTTTGATATTTCCCTCTCATCCTTTCTTTCAAATAAAGTATGGTTCTCTTCCCTTGATGTCTCCATCTTTACATTCCTCCTCCTATCATGTACATGCTTCTCCTCCCCCTCTCCCTTTCCCCTTGTGTCATAGTCTCCCTCTTCATTCCCTCCCCTTCTAATTCCTTTTCCCCTCCCATGAAACGTTTTGCCCTCACGATCTCCTTTCCTCTATGGCCCTCGAGCATCGCCATGCTTAGCCTCTAGCCTCTGGAGACAGAAGCTTTGGGTGGTTCCTTCTACTTCATGATGCTGATCGACGACTACAATAGAAGGATATGGATATACTTCCTGAAGACGAAAGATGAGGCTTTCAGTAGGTTCAAGGAATGGCATGTAATGGATGGTGTGGCTACTGGGATCAAAATCTCCATGGCTAGTGGCGAATCTTCTGCTCGTACCGGTCGCATCTGTAAAACTGTACCATCTGTGCTCTTTCTAAGCTATTATGCGTGCATTCGATTCGCGCGTCTATTGTGTTCACCCGCGCGACAGTTTTCTGGGCTGCTACATCTTCTGGTTGCGGACAATTCTTTTGAGTTTCTACAAAACTGTAACAATAGATCCCGCACCCCCCTCTCTCTTCTCTTCTCTTTCTCTTCTCCTTCTCTTCTCCTCTCCTCTCTTTTTATTAAAGAGTAGGATTTGAACCCAAGACCTCCCCCTTCACAAAAGGGAGACTTATCATTGGGCCAACAAGTTGGAAGTGATGAAAATGTAATGATTTTTGTTTATATATTAAAATCTCGAGAACTGTAACTCTCTAACAGTAGGGAGTTTGCTCTTGCTGTAAAAAGAAAAAGTACTTCATTTCATGTGCTCTATTCACATCTCCTACTAGATCATCGATTTAGAACTTCTCCAAGTTCACTTCACGGATGCACGCCACACGAGGAGGGTGGATATTTATGTCACTTCTCGACGAGTTTAAGGATTTGGTGCCTGGTCCTCTGCACCTTACAGCTACCAATGCACAAGATCTCTTCCTTGATCTTCATGTCGACCTTCAACAGCTAATTGTCCAGTGCATTGTTCAAGGAGACGATGGGTGGAATGATACACCATGGATGATTCATGGTGAAGAACTACTGATACGCTGGGAGAAATTTGATTTTACTTCTACTCATTGTGTGGTGATCGAACTACTTGCTACTTCAGAGGTAATTAAAACGGTGTCCTTCATTGAAGGGTGGGATGATCCCCAAGCTTGGGGGGAGATTTGGCACATTTGCTTGTCAATTCCTATGGATAAGCTCGTCCTGAATGGTTTATTCTCAATCTCACTACAAAGGTTTCTAGGCCTCGGCTATGGTTGGTAATGTTTCGACCAAGGAATCCATTTGTACCTAATCAACCTTTTGTGCCTCATTTTGTGGTGTGATGACATCTTGGATCCTTCAATTTGATGGAGCTTACAAACCTTCGACCAAGGTTGCTGGTGTGGGTGTGAAGCTCACTTCACCGGGTGGTGAGGAGTATTGTCACAGCAAGTCTGCACCTACATGTACTTGCAATCAAGCTGAGTACTTGGCGCTCATTTTTGGGGCTACAAAAGGCACAAGAACATCACGTCAAGCAACTTGAAGTGCAAGGAGATTCTCAACTAGTGTGTGAACAAGTTAGTGGAAGGTGGAAGGTGCAGAGCAAAGGCTTGGTTCCATGACATCAACAAGCATTGGAACTTTGCAACCAATTTGAAGAGGTAAAAATTCAGCATATCCCTCGAGCTCGAAATCTAGCTGCTGATTTCTTAGCACGTGAAGCTTGTACTTCAATCACACATGACGCGAGTGGAAGCACCACCCCAACAAAGCCGCAAGCCACGAAGGAGGGTGATCATTTGTAAGGAATGCAAAGGTTGTGGTCATCATGAAACTAAGTGTTGGGCATACTTGATACAAGTTCACCGACTTCGGAAGATCATCAGAAAGGTCCTCAAGGACATTGCTCAAAATAAGGATGCCAGACTGCACACCCCTTGAAGAAATAGCATGGCGACTACAAGAACTGGAAGAAGCTAAAGGTGATGTGCAAGCTCTCCAACTGTTGACGTTTGTCATGGCATTCTTGTTTGCCTTAATGAACAACCTCATGCAGTGTCACGTCTCTAACCCTCGCTTGTAAAGATGGATGTGATATCATGAGGGTTGGTCCTTTTAAGATTTTCTATGTGCTATTCTTTGCTAAAGATTCTTCCCGTGTGGTATTTCACAATACACCAGTCACACCCTACCCTGCCTATGTGTGCTTTGTGGATGTATCCTCACCCGATTTTCAGTTCAAGCTTCCTCTTTCTATTGTTTGTCCATAGATAACCCTCGTCTTGCCACTCTATTTTCCATCTTCCAAGCATGGCTGACATTCCCGTGTTTTGTGGACGAGTGGAAGAAAATCCAAATGAGTATCTTGTGGCCTTCAAGCGCCGTTGTGTTTCTGTCAACTTTCTTCCTGAAGATAGATGGCTGTTGGTTCTTCCCACATTTATAGAGGGTTTGGCTCAAGTGTGGTATGAGAAGCAGGCGGAAGACATTCGCCAAAGCTGGCCAAGGTTGACAACAGCAATGATTGAGTATTTTGGCAAAGAAGAGGAGCCGGAGAATGTGTACTTGCAGGTGGCAAACTTGAAGCAGTCAGAAGGTGAGATGGCGCGTCGATATGTGGATCGAGTGGCCGTGCTCTTGGACCGTTTAATTGCCACACAGGAGGACAATGCCGGATTCCAAGCTAGAATGACTCAGCATGTGCTAGGCTACCTTGTAGCAGGAGCAAGTGATGAATTCTACCTCAAGCTTAAATGGGAGAATCCAGAAACTATGGTGCTAGCACATGAGATTGCTCAAAAGTTTGATAAAGTTCAGTCTATCTGACCCCGCTTCAAAGAAGATGATTGTCCCTCTACAACCCCCTCAATTCCTGCAACAACAACCTGGGGGGTCTAACTCAGGGGCATACCCCCACCCCTCATCAGGGATGTATCCATCGCCTCCACCTCAAGTGTATGGTCCTCCCTTAGATGCTTACCCTCAACAAGGTGTATACTCTCACCCTCTGCCTTGAAGATTTCCCTAGCCTCGCCCACGAGCCCCCCTCCTTTCTACTCCCTTAGCCCCTCCAGCTAAAGAGGCCCCCCCTGCAATAGAACCTGGAGTCAATGACCTAGCCAAGGCCCTAAGTGATCTTCGGCTTGAGATGGTGGGCATTAGAAATCAAGCCAACCGCCCTCCAAGAGACCGTGCTAATGTTGTATGCTACGAGTGCCACTAGAAGGGTCATTATCACACGGAATGCCCCAATATTCCAAGGGTGAATCTTCTAAGTGAGTCTGGCACTGAGGATTCTGATGTAGAGATAATTAACCTTGGGAAAAGAAGTCATACCATCTTAGACCCCTCTCCAAACCATGGACCGGGCCACCCCAGGAAGATGGTGCATCCTTCTTAGAGCCCTTTGATGCTGAGATGGCAGACCCACCAATAGAGAAGACTAAAAGATCCCGCAAGAGTAAGTGGTAACCCTCAAATTTTCCCATTGGCTTAGGGCAAGAAGACTATTCGGTCGTTCAGGACCTTGCTCATCATTCTTTGAGCATCACGCTCCCTCAACTAATAGCATTAAGCCCTAAGGTGAGACATGAGCTATAGTAAGGGCTCTCAACAAGGAGGAATAAGAAAAAGGGAAAGGTAAGAGAGGTATCCTCTATCTCTGAAGAAATTGATCGACACCCACATACAGTCGATGTCATCATAGATAATTGCTATGTCAAAAATGTGTGTGTTGATGGGGGAGCTGCATGTAATATCATGGTGCCCTGAATCATGAAGAAATTGAATTTGAAATATACAAGGCGTTCCTCCACTCGAATCAAGGTAGTAGATGGTTGACGACTCGCCACCCAAGGAGTCATTGAGGATTTGCCCATCACTGTCAATGGGTTGACCACCACTATTAATTTCTATGTAGTGGACATTGAAGATACAGGCAGGAGTTACCCAACCATACTCGAGAGACCATGGTTGAGAAAGAGTGATGTAGTCAGCTATTGAAAGACAGGACACATGTCTTTTGGTGCTTCTAAGGAGACGATCCTGGTGCCATGGAACCAGAAGAAGAAGAGGAGCAAGACAGTGATACTCTCTCATCCTCAGTGTCTGAATCAATGGAAGAATCAGATGGGGGGGAGAAATTCTCAGAGGAGGAAGTTTACATGATGGAGGTGTCTCCGACCCCGCCATCCGTAGAAAAGGTAACAGCTAGTCCTCAATAGCTTGAATCTATGCTTTCCCCAGACCTCACTCCAAGTGAGAAAGACGAGTTCCTAGAAATGTTCAAAGATTTCCCTGACCTCTTTGCAACTAGCTACCACCACCTTCGCCATGTGACTGCCATAGAGACAAGATAGAGCTGAAGCCTAATGCGAAGCTTGTGGCTCAGAAGTATCAGAGATTAGGGCCCCTGCAGACCGATGCTTTGCGCTCGGAGTTGTAGGAGCTTGTAGAGGCTGGGTTTATTATTTCGGTTCACAATACTGAATGGGTTTCACCAGTGATAGTCACCCCAAGGAAAAACAACAAGTGGTGGGTCTGCATCGACTATAAGAAACTCAATGCAGCCACCAAGAGGGATCATCATCCTCTGCCCTTTCAAGACCTCATTCTTGAGAAGGTAAGTGGTCGTGAGATGTATACATTTTGTGATGGTTACTCTGGGTTTTATCAAATCAGAATTGCCAAAGAAGATGTGCTTAAAACCACATTTGCCACACCCTAGGGGACATTTGCATTCAAAGTAATGCCATTTGGCCTCACCAATGCTCCTGCTACCTTTCAAAGATTTATGCAAATGGTGTTTGCTCCTTATTTGGGGGATTTCTTGGAGGTGTTTTTAGATGATTTCTGTATATTCTCGTCACGTAAGGAGCATGTCATGAAGGTTAGGTTGGCCTTCCAAAGGGTTAATGATGCAAATGGCACTCTCAACCCTGAGAAATGCACCATTGGAGCCACTCAAGGGAGGTTATTGGGACATATTGTCTCATTCGAGGGCGTCAAGCCTAACCCCGAGAAGGTAGAAGCTATCCTCAAGCTCTCCCCGCCAACAACAAAACATCAGGTATGTTCATTTGTCAATCTAGCAGGATACTATCGCCGCTTCATTGATCAATATGCTGCTTTGACATGACCCATGACTATGCTATTAAGAGGTGGGGTTGATTTCTCTTCGGATGAGGATTGTGATCATGGGTTTGCACAAATCAAGAATGCTCTGGCTTCAGAACCCATTCTATGCAATCCAAATTGGTCAAAGACTTTCTATATCAATCTTGGGTTTGGTAAGCACACTCTCGCAGGTATTCTTGTTCAGCAAGGGGATGATCGGTTCATGTATCCTGTTTGATTTGCTTCTCGACAATTGCTTGACACTGAGCGATGCTATTCAGAGGCTGAAAAGCATGCCTTGTCTTTGGTGTTTTGCATTGAGAAATTTAAGCATTATGTGGCTGGAAAGTCCTTCATAATACTCACTAGCACTGGTCTTGCAAAGCAGGTTCTTCAATCACCAAATCCCATGGGCCAGTTGGCCAAATGGTTGGCAGTTCTACAAGAATATGATTTTTCTTTCAAAATTGTAAAAGGGGGTTGTTACAACTTGAAGAATGCTTTGATTGATTTAGAGGAGTGCCTTGATGTAACCCTTGTAGCAGCCATAGAAGTTGGGGATCCATGGTATGGTGGTATCTACAAGTTTTTGACTGCTTTCTCCTTCGCCTTTCCTTCAGAAAGTACTAGCTATGAGAGAAAGAAGATCCGCAGAGATAGTAGGTGCTACATCCTCCTTGATGGGGTGTTGTACCGTCAAGGCATGGATGGGGTACTAAGATGGGCCATTGATGCAGATGAAGTGCCTAAGGTATTGAAGCATTATCATGATGGATTTTGTGGAGGCCACTATGCCAGTGACTATACAGCTAAGAAGATTTTGCATGCTGGATACTATTGGCCGACCTTGTTCAAGGATGTCACTTTATATTGCAAAATGTGTGAACCATGCCAATTCTTTGGTAGGAAGGATTTGCATCCTGGGCAACATCACCCAGTGATGTCCATCCATCTGTTTCAAAAGTGGGGAATAGATTTTGTCTGGCCCTTGGCCATGACTGCTCGCAAAAAGAAGTATCTTTTGGTAGCCACTCAGTATGTCACTAAGTGGCTTGAAGCTATTGCCCTCCCCACTGCAAATGGTAAGGCAGTTTTAAATTTTATATTTGAACATATCTGCACAAGGTTTGGGACACCCACAGAGATTGTCTCTGACCATGGGAGTCCCTTCTTAAATGAAGCAGTGGAGTAACTCATGGATCGCATGGGTATTGATCATCACACTTCTAGCATCTATTATCTGGCATCCATGGGTCAAATAGAGTGGACCAATGGCCTCCTTTGTAAAACCCTGGGAAAAATGGCCATAGGGAACAGGAGCCAATGGGATCAGAAGGTCACCGAAGCCGTGTGGGCTTACAACATCACTCATAAAACATCTACAGGTCACACTCCTTTTGAGTTGGTGTATGGTGCTGAGGCCGTTTTACTACTAGAGATAGAGATTCCAGCTTTGAGATTGGCACAAGAACAGAGGATGACAGAAGATGAACATGTAGAGGCCAGATTGGTACAACTTGAGAAGTTAGATGAAACTCGATGCCTTGCACTACACCAAATAGAGGTCCAAAAGAATCGACAAAAGGCCCGCTTGGATGCTAAGATTCGCAAGGGATGGGAAAGACACTTTGTTGAGGGGGATGCTGTGCTATGCTTTGATAACAGATTGGACCACCAAATGGATAAGAATTTTCTGCCACTATGGACTGGTCCATACAAAGTCATCAAGGAACATAGCAATGGGTCTGTACAAGTTCAGGAGCTACATGAACCATCTGGCAAGAAGGTGATCAACAAGCATTACCTCAAGCCTTTCTTTGTGCATGATGGACCCAGGCATGGAAATGCTGTGCATTCCCTGCCTCAAGGGGGGAACTGTTATGGATAAAATTGTCTAAGGAAAGAGGCATTAATATGTGTGTGTGTGTTTGTATATGTGGCAATAGTATAATAAAATATGGTGTGCATAGGGCCCAGGGTTGAGGTGGTAGGGCATGACCATGTGCCACCCTTCCACGTAAGAGGACCCATAAGGTGTGTTGTACATAATCCATGATAGTAATATTATAAAATGTAAGGTGGCATGGCTCCTCCATGTGCCACCCCTCCACCTAGGCTGCATTTAGTGAGATATGGCTCAGAGTCCATGGGAGAAGTAATATAAAATAGGTGGAGATGAATATTATATTGAGTTATTCCCTCCATATGGGATAGGCCCATGTGGGGGAGGTATAGAAGGTCCAAGAGAGCAAATAATGGGGAAAGTAGGATGAGGTGGCAAGATTCCTTGTGCCAACCCTCCACTTATCCTCCTAGAGGTTTGAACATATTATAAAATTGGGAAGAGACCAAGGGAGTATCATAGACTTGAGATATGGGGCTTGATTTATGTGGAAAATCGAGGCAAAGAGTTGTCGCACACAATTGAGAGTGCGTAACCACCTAGCCCACATGGGAGACTTTTCCACACACACCATGCATGTGGGAGGATACATTAACTGGGAGAGACCCCCGCTTTTGGCTATAAAAGGAGGGGGCTATTCCTTGATGAGACACGCTCATTTTTGTAAAGCCACCTAGCTAGTACTTTTATATTTCCCTCTCATCCTTTCTTTCAAATAAAGTATGGTCCTCTTCCCTTGATGTCTCCATCTTTACATTCCTCCTCCTATCATGTACATGCTTCTCCTCCCCCTCTCCCTTTCCCCTTGTGTCATAGTCTCCCTCTTCATTCCCTCCCCTTCTAATTCCTTTTCCCCTCCCATGAAACGTTTTGCCCTCACGATCTCCTTTCCTCTATGGCCCTCGAGTGTCGCCATGCTTAGCCTCTAGCCTCTGGTCTTGATTTCTTTTTTGGCTAATAGTACCCACTCCTATAAAAGGGAGATTCATTTGAAGCATCGATCAAGCACTTTGCACTATCTCAAGATTCTCTTTATGAGTCCAAGCTAATCTATCTTGGAACATAATTGACTTGAGTTATATATCATGATCACTCTTAGGATTCATCCACCTTAGATTAGTGTTGTCATTAGAGTAGATAAGGGTCCATAGGAGAGCTTGGTCCATGCACTTTCACAAAATCATCAATTTTTCTTGATTTGTGCAATAGGTTGTGTGCACCCCCAACCTATTGCACATGCAACAAGTTGGGGTTGGGGGTGCACACAACTTGTTGCACAAATCAATATATTTTATAAAATTATTGATTGTAATTTAGGGTTTAGCTAGGGTTTAGGATCTATGGTCTACGGTTTAAGGTTTAGAGCCCAAGGCCTGGGGTCTAGATTCTAGGGTCTAAGATGTATATTTTACGGTGTAGGATGTAAGGGCAAGTGTTCATGGTCATGAGTCTACAGTTTAAAGTTTAGGGTTTGGGATTTAGGGCTTATAGGTTAGTGTATAGGGTTAATATTTTAGAGTCTATAATGTAGGGTCTACCGTCTATGGTCTATGGTCTAGGGTTTAGGGTTTAGTGTTTAGGGTTTAGGGTCTAGGGTTTAGGGTTTAAGGTTTCAAGTTTCAAGTTTAGGGTTTATGGTTTAGGGATTATTGTTGGTTATTGTATAAGATTAAGAGTTTAGAGCCTAAAATTTAGGGTTGAGGGTGTAGGATTTAGGATCTAAGGTCTAGGATTTCGGGTTTAGGGCCTAGGATCTATAGTTTAGGGTTTAGGATTTAGGGCCAAGGGTTTAGGGATTAGGATTTAGGGCTTAGGGCTTATAGGTTAGTGTATAAGGTTAAGAGTTCAATGTCTAGGATCTAAGGTCTAGGGTCTAGAGTTTATGGTCCAGGGTTTTAGGTTTAGGGTTGGGGGTTTAGTAAAAAATATGTAAAATGCATTCCACACTATGAAATTGATATTGGATGGGAATGATGCTTTTAACAGGCCTTAAAATAAGTAAGTTTAAGACTTGTTCAAAGTATCATACTTATCACAGACAAACATGTAGGCCAAAAGCACACTGATGCATATTTTTCAACACTCATGCATGATGCATAACAAGAAACAAGGATATATGTATTTCAAATGATGCAAATGGTATAACGATGGCCTATTATGGGTATGATACTTTACATAGGCCTTGAACTACATGAGTTTAAAGCTTTTGCAAAGTATCATATGCATCGGAGCCAAACATATACCCTTCTAAGCACAATGAAACATATTTTCAACACCCAAGTATGAGGCATGGTAAAAAAAAAGGATTCAATAATATCCATTCACAACCATTAAAATGATATTCAATGGTATGGTACTTTGTAAACCATTCAAATCTATTTATTTTAAAGCCTAAACAAAGTATCATAACCATTGGATACAAGCACATAGGCTAGAAGCCACACTCATGTATGATGCACGTACGAAACAAGGAAATACTATGCAAATGATATTTGATGGGTATGATACTTTTTAGAGGCCTCAAACTAAGAAACTTTAAGTCCTCTCTAAAGTGTCATACCCATCAGAGATACACACATAGGATAAAAGCACAGTGATGAATATTTTTTTACACCGAGCTTACAAATTCATTCACTAATTGTTAAATAAGTTTTGGAATTCTACATACTTCTTAGTTTATGATTCACTCATACTCTTCAATTTTTTGAAGAACTTCTCTTATTCTCTTCTTTTTTTGAATTTTTAAAAATACTTTAATAAAAATAAATGTTATACTAATAATTTTAAATTAACTTAAGTTACAATGTAATGTAATTTATTTATTTTCAAACACTGAATATCTTGAAAAGTTTCAAAAAGCGCAAATCAAATCAAGCTTCTTAACGTTGTTGTGACTTTAATTAAATAATATTTTTTTTTTCAATAAATGCAAAACTAAATTGTAATATTTTAAAACAAAAAGTCTTTTTAGATTTACTTCCAATTTTTTAAAATTTAATTAAAAATAAGTTAATTTTAATTAAAATATAAATTATTATTTTTTAAAAATATAACAATTTATATATTTTTTAAAATAAGTTAATATTAATTATATTAAACAAATAAGTTAATTTATTTTTTAGAACAAATAAGTTAATTTATAACAATTTATATTTTTTAAAAAATAAATTAACTTATTTATTTAATATAATTAAAATTATCATATTTTTAATTAAATTTTAAAAAATTGGAAGTAAATATAAATAGTTTTATTGAAAAAAAAGTTAACTTTATGATTTTTTGAATAATAAACATTTATTTATTTCTTCATTTTTAGGGTGGGGCGAAAGAGACGGAGGTTGGGGTGGGAAGACAGGGAGACATGTGAAGATGGGAGGATGGCCATGGTGGGTGGATGAAGCCACATTGGGTGGAGGAGACCGGTGTGGACAAAGACCAACCCAAGCGAGGTTGAGAGGGTGCCAAGGCGGGTAGAAGAGGCTAGGTGAGCGGAATAGGCTAGAGGCAGGCATGATTCAAGAAGGCAACTAAAGGGGTGCGCCCTCGGCTTACCCTCCCCCTCCCCCAACATGTTGGGCTAGCAACGTTGAAATTTGACGTCATGGGTTCCATTCCTCATTTTCCATTGTTGCTCCCCCCCAAACTTGTTGCACGTGCAACAGGTTGCTTGCCCCCCCAAACCTATTGCATGTGCAACAGGTTGGGGGGGGGACAATGTGGAGGGTTATTCTCTCTCTCTCTCTCTCTCTCTCTCAACCTGTTGCACATGCAATAGTTTGGGGGGAGGGGTGGGGGACACCTCCTTACCTCGACCTCCTCCCCTCCCCTTCCTCCCTATGTTAACTTCTTCTCCCCTCTACCTCCTCCCCTCCCCTTCCTCCCTCTGTAAACTTCTTCTCCCCTCTACCTCCTCCCCTTCACTTGCTCCCCCACTCCACCACCTCCCCCTCTCCTACCCTTCCCTCACCCCCTCCATCGCCTCTGCCTCCACCTTGTTAGCATAATGATCTTTTAGGGTGTCTTCCCTACTCCACGTGGATCTACTGGGTTGGTCCACTAAGCTGGCTTGTTGGAAAGTCATGCAAGAGAGCTGGTCAATGATTGGTAGACTGTAGTCGAAGCTTCATGGAGGTATGCAAGTGGCATGTGTCTCTTGGAGCTTTCTAGAGACCTAGACATGTTGCATGGCGGTTTGGGTGAGGTAGCATATAACCGATTGAAGATGGTCACCTCCTTTTTTTTGTCAAATTTAAGGCTTCATTCCTTAATCTGTGTCTTGAAACTAGCCAGCTATAGTAGTCTATAGGGTCCTTACTAGAGTCGTCTCTTTTGTACAAGCCAACAAACCCCGTAAGGTTGAGGCATATCATTTGCAATACAGTATGTTTATTGTGTCTTATTTTATTACACAGTCTTCAATCACGTTATTTGTTTCTTAAACAAAGTGCAATTCTTGTAAGAAAATAATACAATGTCTGTGCTCAACAGATACCAGGATCTCGTATGCAAGAGAGAAAATAAGATAGTATGGAGAATCAAAATTTTGATTACTGTAGAACTGATACGATGTGCGAGCATGGAACACTGGGTTTTTTGCAATCACCATGCAACTTTGATTGTCACATGATAACTGCATAGGCTTGTTCTACACTGCACCCATGTCCTCGAAAATCCTCCTCAACCACACTACCTTGCAACAAGCAAAGCATGCAAATTTGTACTCGGCCTCGGTAGAAGAAAGAGCAACTCTGGGTTGCTTCTTGCTGACCCATGACACAACTCTAGATCCAAGTGAGAAACAGTACCCTGTCACTGATCTCCTACTATCTATGTCTCTTGCCCAATCCGAGTCACAGAATCTGGTCAAGATGTTGCCCTTGGTATAGGTGATGCCATAATCAAGTGTGCCTTTGATGTATTTCAGCACCTGCATCCCTGACCTCCAATGGTTCTCCCGATGCTTATTGGAAAACCTGCTTAGTACACCAGTTGCAAAATTGATTTTTGGCCTTGTGTTGCACAGGTAAATTAAGCTGCCCACAAGCCTTCTATACTTCACTTTGTTCGCCAGTGGTGATGAATCCTCGTTTGAGAGCTTCGCATCAACCTCCATAGGGGTACCAACTATCTTGCACTCAGCCATGCCAAATGCCTTCAGTATCTCTCCAGCATACTTCAAATGTGAAATGAAGATATGTTTCAGCTCCTACCAAACTTCAATCCCCAAACATAAATGCATTCATTTTAAACTCTCTTCCTAGCAAATGCTTCGTCTCCACATAAAGGACCACAATCATACTCCTGCCTCCTTTGAAGATATACAAATTTGCATCAGATGGTCTCCTCTTGAACCTGTTTTGCACAAAGTAGGCATCAATTCACTGGTACCACACTCGTGGGGCCTGTTTCAGCCCGTAAAGTGCCTTCTTCAATTTTTAGACTTTACCTTCTAAACCAGGGATCTCAAAACCTGGTGGTTGTTCCACGTATACCTCCTCCTTGATATTTCCATTCAGAAAGATGGATTTCACATCCATCTGAAACACGGGCCATCTTCCCTGGGCAGCTAAAGCCAAAACACTTCGAATTGTGGTTAGTCAAGCTGTGGGAGCAAAAGAATCTTGATAATCAAAACCATGTACCTGTGCAAATAATTTTGCCATGAGCCAAGCCTTGTAGTTATCCAACCTGCCGTCGGACTTGTACTTGATCTTATACACCCACTTGGTTCCGATTACCTTGCATTTTGGTGGTCGATCCACAAGGTCCCAAGTGTTGTTCTTCATTATGTAGCCATACTTCGACTGCATAGCCTCCATCCACCTATCATCGCCCTATGCCTCTTTAAGACACTTGGGTTCATCAGCATAGATCACTTCTGTCATCAAAGCATAGTTGACCAAGTGTTCCTGCGCCCTTCTTTGCTCCTCTAGTCTCTTGGACCGATGGTGTTCAGATGGTTCCTCCTCAATGGTTGGAGGTTCTTTGCCGTCCAAAAGCTACTTTACCCTCTTTGGGAATGGCTGTTGCCATTGTGGTTCTGTAGGCTCTTCTTCATCTTCTTTGTCTTGAATCCTCCCAAGCACCGTTGGGGGAGTTCAGTCTGCTGTTGGTGGCAGTACTGAATGGATATCCTAGTCCTGGTTGTCTGGGAAGGAAGCATCCTCCTCCAATTGATGCGGCTATTTTGAGAAGACCACATTGCGACATACAATTACCTTCTTGGTAATAGGGTTATAGAGACAGTAACCCTTCGCCTCTTTATTGTAGCCCAAGAAAATACACTTCTAGCTCTTCGGTTCCCATTTGGTCCTGGTAGCATTAGGGACATGCACAAAACAGTCACATCCAAAAACTCTGAAATGTGCAGCTGAAGGTTTCTTACTAGAAAAGGCTTGCAGTGGAGTCATCCCATTCACAGCTTTCGTGTAGCTACGATTGAGGATGTAAACTGTAGTGTTACATGCTTTAGCCCAGAAAGACTTTGGCAAACATTTTCCTTCCATCATACTCTGGCCCATTTCGCGTATGATGTGCATCTTGCATTTTGCTACTCCATTTTGCTGTGATGTATTTGGCGGTGGTTTCTACCTCTTGATTCGTGACTTTTGCAGTAACTTTCGAATTCAATCGAACTCTCCACCTCTGTCTGATCTCAGCTTCTTCACCTTCCTCCCCGATTCTTTCTCGACCATTACATGCCATTCCTTGAACCTACTAAAAGCCTCGTCTTTCGTCTTCAGGAAGTATATCCATATCCTTCTACTATAGTCCTCGATCAGCGTCATGAAGTAGAAGGAACCACCCAAAGCTTCCATCTCCATCTTTCTGTAGAGGTCTGTGTGAACGAGCTCTAGAGGAACCTTTGCCCTGCTGGCCTCTTTAGGAAAGGGATGCCGATGCTACTTGCCCATCATGCAAGCTTCACATACATCGGGTAGATCTGAAATTTCTGTTAGGTCTGCAATCATTCCACTTTTATGCATCTCCTTCAAAGAACTAAGGTTTAGATGACCAAACCTCTCATGCCACAGCTTAGTATTCTTCACATTTGCTTGAGCACTGAAAGCTGAGAGTTCATAAATGTTGTTGCGCTCTGTACCTTTACCAATGACCTTTCCTTGAAGATCCAGGATCTGTGCACCATTCTTATCGAATTGAACTTTGAGGTCCCGATCCATGATTGCAAAAATGGAAAACAAGTTCCTCTTGATATATGGCACATATTGGACAACTGTTTTACAACTCCATCTGACTTGAGAGCAATTGTACCTTTTCCTTTTGCTGGACATTTTGCATCATTGCTGACTATTACCAGGATGTCATTCCCTACCGGTTGTAGAGAGGTATACCAATCCTTCCAATTGGTCATGTGGCACGATGCACCACTGTCAATGATCCACGGTTCATCCGTAGGTACATGAACTGCCTCTGTGAAAATCTCCTCAATTGCGATGAACAGCTCTACTTGTACTACTTGCGCACTATAGCTGGACTCTTTCTTTACTCCGTTCTTCTCATCTGCAATCTTCTTGTGGCACTCATTCTGCTTGTGCCCTGCCTTGTTGCCATAGAAGCACTTGATCTTCTTCTTTCTCTTTTTATCATCAGAAGAAGATGGGTTACCAGAGTCCTTACCCTTACCTTTCTTTGATCCGGTCCAGAAAGTTGAATCTTCTCCAGTCCTCATCTTTTGACACATCTCCTCCTCCAGAAGCATCATGCTGAAATCCTCAAAGTTGAGGGGTGGATTTCTATTCTACGTATTCAGCACCGTAACAAGACCGTCGCATTTTGGTGGGAGAATCCGTATGCACCTTCGTGCTAGATTCTGGCTAGTGATGGTGATGCCAATCGTAGTCATTTGATCACGCATATTCTTCACCGTGGTGATGAACTTCTTTGCCGCTTCAGACTCAGACAACTTCTTGTTCGTGAGTTGAGTCTGCAAATTTTAAATCCGCATCTAATTCGTGGTCTTGTACTGATTTTTCAAGACGGTCCATGCCTCCTCCGCTGTCGTGACATGTTGAATTAATGCCATGATGGAATCACTAACACTGCAAACAATAGAACACAATGCATCTGCATTTCTTCTTGTCCACATGAGAATCTCATCTGCAATTGGTACTATTTGTTGTCCTGCATTGGCTAGATTTAGTCTCGCAACCGGCCTCATGTCCACCCCAGCAGCAGTGTCTCAAAGCTTGTGTGAACTTAGGATGGTCTTTATGTTGAACTTCTAGAGTGGATAGTTAGAGCCGTCCAACTTTCTGCTTTTGATGAATGGTGGGATTCGCAGTCTTGCAGGCTAGGCCATCTGTCACAATCTGCTCGCAAATAGAAACACACTACCAAGTCTTCTTGCTAGAGTCCAGGCTCTGATACCATGTAAGAAAATAATACAATGTCTGTGCTGAACAAATAATAGGATCTCGTATGCAAGAGAGAAAACAAGATAGTATGGAGAATCAAAAATTTGATTACTATAGAACTGATACAATAGATGGCGCTGCCTCCCAACCATGCGCTCCTGTGAAAGAAGCTTCGATGGCATGCTGTAGCCAGTGATGAAATGGGGTTCATGGACTTGCTCTTATATAGCCACCAGTCATAGTCGGTTAGGCTCACTTGGGTGACCGACCCAGTCCGCCCAAAACAGTCGACTGGGGGTCGAACCTGAAATAGGCCACCGACCATACGATAGAACTGGTGGGAAAAATAGAGCAACTGACCTACAGTTCCCTATTTGGCCCAGAGCCACCCGAGATCATCTGAGGCTCCAAATGTGCCCTGCAACCCGAGAGTGGGCTACCTTGAGAAATGCTCCATCTACCCTCAATGTGATCAGTCAAGGGATGCCTTCTCGCACTTGCATGTAGCCTAGTTGGCAGTGTGCCAACTCTATCTGAAGCCGTCCAACCATCAGGCCACACATGGCCCCCATCTGGTGTCCAAACATGGACCTACTAGATAACCGAGCTACTCAAATGCCTTCTCCTCTTATGGGGGCTTACAAGTAGAGTTATCTGGTTCCCGCGTAGTTCCGCGTAGTTACACGAGAGTGGAGCATTGATATCTAACAATTCTTATTAGTGATATCAGAGCGTGATCGATTGTCCTATGTTGAGAGGAACGGTGCAAGGTCACGAATATTGCATGCATGTTAGGAAGATTTGTTTGTAGATCTACAAGTCGCTTTTTGGTTTTTCCAAAGCAACTAAGAAGACCTAGAAGGAGTTGGATTCAGAGAAGAAGATCAGGTCTAGATGTAATGGCTGAAGCTTGCTTTCAAGACCAGTTGTGACGCCAAAATTTGATATTTTTTATTTTGGCATTGGTATTGTTTTTCTCTATGTTTGATAAGAGTTTGAGTATCAAGTGATAGCCTAGCGACTCTCACTTATTTCTATTTTCTAAGATATTATATGGGATTGAGAGGATGAGTGGAATGGATCATTGTAAAAACCACAGATATGAACTATAAATACCTTGGTATGGGGTGAGAGTTATTTGTATACGGGATATTATGGGGTTTATAGAAAATAGGAAGAGAGTCATATAAAGAGGTGGGCTCATGTCCATTGTTCCAATAATATAAGACAGATCACATGACAAGCATGTGGAAGGCATGTCGAGGAGTGTGGAGTCAAGAGGAATCCTTCTAGAATTCCTATGTGGAATAAGGAGGATGTGGATATATGGAAAAGGGAGGGTCCCTATGGGCTCCATGTGGGGAGACTCTTGACTTTCTCAATATTTTAAGAGTCTTGAGCATATTTTGATGGGACACATGGCAAGAGTGGCTAAAAAGGACATGGATGGGGACATACGGGCTTATGTGATTGATGGGAAAAGGAATCTATAGGTTGCATCAATTGTAAATGGGTGAAGGAGGGTGAAAAAATCTCTATAAAAGGAGCCCTCCTCTCTGTTGTTCATGATCTCTTCCACCATTAGGCCTCATGTTGCTGTAGCTCTAGTCTCCTCAGGCCTCTTCCATGAGCCTTCTCTCCCTCTTGTAGATATTCTCTTATGTAGACTCTTGAGTCCATCTCTCTCTAGTTCATTCTCTCTCTATGAGTAGTCTTAGAGCTTTCGCTCCCTCCTATACATATGAAACCTCTTCCTCTCCCTTGTATTTATAGTATTTTGAGTTGCATTAGAGTGGAGTCTCACTCTATTGGTAATGAAGGTCACTTTAGGTTCTCTCTCTTGAGTGTCTCTTCCCTTTTACAATTGCTTTCTCTTCCAAAGTGCTTAAAAGTGTTATCTATTCGGCCGCTCATTGCACATACATGGCTTATCTATTTCCCAACCACAAAGGGAGCTCTTTCTTCCCTCTTAGGTGACCTCTATGGGACTTGGATCTTTGATGAAGTCTAAGCATGGAGGTAGTATTCTCCCAAGTTGGCACCAGTAGATGGAGTAGGTGTTTTCCATGATAGTTTTACCCCCTATCAGTATTTTGCTCATAACTTTTTACTCAGTCATTAGATTTGGACGAAACTTATATCGGCACGAAGTTGTTTTCAAGAAACATCATCTTATGTCTTCAGTTATTGTATTAGATTTTAGACCAAAATTCTATGACTCTCTGTGTGTGACTATTTCTTTTTCAGATAGTTTTTATCCCCGTCCAGCAAACTGCCCATATCTTTGTGACTGCTTCTCTGTTTCTTATGAAACTTATATCAAAGCAAAGCCCATTTCAAGGTGCATCTGGATATGCATTTGAATATTTTATATCATGTCTTTCTTGAAAGTTATGGGTCTCTGTGTCTCGGGGGGGTTACTCATCATATGTAACCCCATCACGTGAGTTCAACAAAAGGATATTTTTTATTTCTAAAATTTACAGAAATAAATATACATAAGGGACTATTTAAAATAGTTTTGAAAAAAATTTTTAGATTTGTATAGAAAAGGGGTACATTTTATTAATGAAAATTTTACACAGATAAGGGATTTTAGAAATATGCCTTGAACGCACGTGGTATAGAGGGTTTATACATAGTGACCCCCCCAAGCTCTGTGTCTTATGATAGTTTAGGGAGTGTTTTAAGCTAAGTGTAAAGGTGTCTATGAAGGAGGTGCAATGTTTCCTCAAAACCTACCCATCCAACCTAATCAGCCCTTTCAAATTCCTTGATATATATCAGTTCATGTCATGTTGAGCCGCAAGATCTTCTTTCAACAACATATCACTCTTCTCTTTGGTGCAGACCTCGGCTTGCTAGGATTATGTGTGGGGATTAAAGGTCACTGTGCCTTTACCCCGGTTATGTACAATACTCAAACACATATATAAATGAATGAAAAAGAAGATTAGGGTGGTTTTGCACCCACCAAAACTTGTGTGGCTCTTTGTCTCTCTCTCTCCTTCTTCGTTCTTGCTTCCGTTGAGAGCACTCTCAACTGGTATCAGAGCTCGGGTGATCTAGCTGAGTGTGCGTGAATGCTTGAAGCTCAGCAGCTCTGTGGGAGGAAGGAGAAGTTCTATGGGAAGCTTTGTGGGTGACTTTACTTGCATCTAAGTGTGTAGAGACCTTGGAGGAACCTTTTGGAAAAGTCACTTTGGTTTTGCAAAGTAGTTTTGAGAGCCTGTTAAGTGTTTTCAAAGAAAAAGTCATTTTTTGAGCTTTTTCCTGTTCCATTCGATGACAGAGACTCTGTATTGACTTGTAGAGGCAACTATTGCTTGCTTTTGGTGTCCACTTCACTTAAAGAGCTTGGAAACACCTACATTCTTGAATCTGGGATCATTTCATTGGATTCCTGACTCACTGTGTCAGTTTCTGCGTTTTTTGCCCGGGTGTTGGAACTCAAGTTTGGAGCAACCATTTGCAGATCTGTCAATTTCGGTGGACTCAGGAGATCCTAAAACTTCTATGTCGCTCATCATTCTCACTCCGGTGGAGTTTACAAACAGCTCTGTTTCCAAAAACGTTTTTCAGTCCGTGTGTTGGACCCATTGATTGAGACCACGGTTTCCAAAACCGTCTATCCCATTGCGTTTCGGATGCCCAAAAACCCCTACCTATCAGTTCTTGTGCAATTCGGTGGAGAATTTTCAGAGTTATAGATCTCTTGTATTCGATTTCGTCTCTCTGTTATGCATTTTTCATTCTAAGGTTTTGAAACCTTAGATTTATGCCACATGGCAGTGGATAAGTGTTGCCTCCCATTTCTCACTCATCGGTTGGGATTTTGGAGTTCTGGTAGAAGAGAGATATTTGCAGATTTTCTTGTTGATTCCGATTATGCAATGGCACCCATGTTTTGAGGCATCTCAGGTTCTATTTTCGGACCCTTTGCACATGGATGCTATTTTATGCTAAGGGATAGCTTTGACACATTGTAGGTGATGCACTGATAGTGCTATGCTCTCTTTGATGAGATATTATTGATGCATATGCCAGTGGACGATGTTTATGCTTGAGTCATTTGGCACTTATTGACATTTTCTTTTGGGCCAGATTTGCTCATATGGATGCATAGTATATGCACATGAGTCAAATGCATCTTTTGATGCTTTGAGCTTTGCGTTTTGGTGATATTTCACTCTATTGTGGCATACACATTTGGGTGCACCTGGTATTTGGTGTGATTCTCTCTTGCAGGCACTAGCATTTGGGAATTTGTTTCATTTGCATCATGGCATCCTGTTCCATGTCTGAAAAGGAGATTTTCAGCATTAAAAAGTTTGATGGGACAAAATTTTCTTTGTGGAAAGAACAAATAAGGGATGAGCTTATTCAAAAGAAGCAAATTAAACCCTTGGTAGGGATTGAAGCTAAGCCTGCAAATATGTCTGAGGATGATTGGAATGAGTTGGATGCACTAGCAAAGTCTACTATTAGAATTCATCTTGCAGAGTCAGTTTATTTCACAGTAGTAAATGAGCAGACTACGGAAGATTTGTGGAAGAAACTGTGTGCCACTTATGAGAAGGAAACTGCCTCTAATAAAGTTTACCTCATGAAGAGGTTGTTTGAGCTACAGATGAAGGAAGGGGTCTCCATTGCTTCTCACTTGAATGAATTCAATATTATTTTCAGCCAGCTTCAGGCTCAAAAGATGAATTTTGATGTGGAGACTAAGTCAATATTTCTCTTATATTCATTGCCATCCTCATGGGATACCTTCTGTACAGTTGTCAGTAACTCTGCACCTGGTGGAGTACTAAAATTTGATGATGTTGTGGGTAGCTTGTTGGCCGAGGAGATTAGACGGAAGTCTATGGATGGCAACAAGCAGGATGCAGCCTTAAATGTGCAAAGGGGCAGATCACAGTTCAGGGGGAAGTCCCAAGAAAGAGGGAAGTCTCGTAGCAAATCCAGGGCACGGAACATTGAGTGTTACCACTGTGGCAAGAAGGGCCATATGAAAAAGGATTGCTACAAGCTAAAAAGCGAGCAAAAGGATAAGAAAAAGAATGCAAATTGGGGTGCAAATCAAAAGGAAGAGAGTCCAAGGGAGGAAAAAGGAAAAGTGAAGATCGAGGAGATCAATGCAGTCACACATGATAGTGACAATGACGTTCTCTTCATGTCTAGTTTATCTGCAGAGTTGCTTACCACTTCAGATGATGCATATTCCTAGGATTGGATTTTGGATTCTGGTTCTTCATTCCATGTTACTCCCCATAGGGAATGGCTCTCCACTTATGACAGTGGAAAGACAGGTTGTGTGCATCTTGGAAATGACTATGCATGTGACATAGTGGGAGCAGGTGACATAAAGTTTTCTTTTGCAAATGGGTTTGCATTTATTTTGAAAGATGTGAGACATGTGCCTAAGTTGACCAAGAGTCTTATTTCAGTGGGTCAGCTAGATGATGCTAGTTTTCACACCACTTTTGGCTTTCAGAGTTGGAAAATTCATAAGGGCTCTATGCTTTTGGCCAGGGGTGCCAAGTGTGGGACTTTGTATCCCTTACATGTATCAGGGGTATTTGATCATGTTGTTGCAATAATCGAGCAGCCAAGCACTTCTTTGTGGCATTTCTAGTTGGGGCACATGAGCCAGAATGGAATGAAACTCTTATGCCGTTTGGATTATGTACCACATTTGAGTTTCTTTGATTTTAAATTTTGTGAGCATTGTCTCTATGGGAAGCAGACTAAATCAGCCCATAAAAGAAGGGGAAAGAAAGAGTTTGAAAAGCTTGATTTGGTGCATTCAGATGTATGTGGTCCCATGCCTACACGGTCATTAGGCAGGGCTGAATACTATGTGACATTCATTGATGATGCAACTAGGAAAGTGTGGGCTTATGCTATAGCTCAGAAGAGTGATGTGTTCTAGGTATTTTAGAAATGGCTGGCCTCGGTTGAGAATCAGTCAGGTAGAACGCTTAAATGCCTACGGACTGACAATGGTGGAGAGTATCTCTCTCATGACTTTTAGCATTTCTGTGATACACGTGGGATTAAGAGGGAGCTCACATCCCCTCGTACTCCAGAGCAAAATCCAGTTGCATAAAAGATGAACCGTACCATTCAAGAAAGGTTGCAATGCATGCTTTCCAATGCAAGTCTTTCTGGTGGTTTTTGGGCTAAGGCAATGAAGACTGCACTGCATGTGATCAATAGATCACCTAGTAAGAGTTTGGATGGTGGTATTCTTGAAGAGGCATGGAGTGGCAAGAAGCCCTCTTACTCTCATTTGCGTATATTTGGGTGTGAGGCATATGCACATGTGCCAAAAGAGCTTCAAAAGAAGCTAGATCCTAAGTCTAGGAAATGCATCTTTCTGGGTTATGGTGAAAGTGGAGAGATAGGCTATCGCCTCTAGGATCCAGAAGCAAAGAAGATCATACGCAGCCATGATGTAGTCTTCAATGAGAAAAAGATGCATAAGACACCCATGAGGGATGTGGAAATGAGGAGAATCACTTTCCAGGATGTGAATCCACCTGCATATGTTGATAGACAGCAAGCTGTCCATGCACCAAATGTGCAAGAAATGGTACCACCAAGTACTCCCACAGGTATACAATCAAGGGTAGATGATGGATCATCTATTGGTGGAAATGATGAGCCAAATATGGCTGATATGCAAGTGGGACAGCAAGCTGAAATGCCCTTGAGAAGATCTTCTAGAGTGTCTAGACCACCTAATAAGTTTGTTCTAGGGGTAGACTATGTGATGCTTACTGATTGCGGGGAGACTTCTTACTATAGAGAGGCTATGCTACGTGAGGATCAACGCAAGTGGGAGTATGCTATGCAATCAGAGATGAGTTCACTTATGAAGAATAAGACTTGGGACTTGGTTTCTTTGCCACATGGAAAGAAAGCATTGCCATGTAAATGGGTCTACAAAATGAAGGTCACAGGTGATGATGTGCCTAGGTACAAGGCCCGTTTGGTCGCTAAAGGGTTCAAGCAAGAGAAGGGTGTGGACTTTGATGAGATATTCTCTCTGGTTGTGAAGATGGCCACACTTAGATGCATGCTTGGACTAGTGGCATTAGAGGATATGGAGCTTATGTAGATGGATGTCAAGACAGCTTTCTTGCATGGGGATTTGCATGAGGAAATTTACATGGTGCAACTGGAAGGCTTTGAAGAAAAGGGCAAAGAGCATTTAGTTTGCAAGCTGAAGAAGAGCCTCTATGGTCTTAAGCAAGCACCTAGAGAATGGTATCAGAAGTTTGATGCTTTCATTCGGTCCCAAGGTTTTAGAAGGAGTGAAATTGATCACTGCCTCTACACTAAAAGGGCTAAGGATAATAGCCTGATAATCTTGGCACTATATGTGGATGATATGCTATTGGCTAGCAAGAATACTTATGAGCTAGATGCATTAAAGGCCAAGTTGCATGAGGCCTCTGATATGAAGGATTTGGGATTTGCAGGTCATATTCTTGGTATGCGCATCACACGTGATCAGAGTAGGAAACTCCTTTGGCTTTCACAAAAAGAGTATGTTACAAAAGTATTGCAGCGTTCAATATGGAGGGGGGGAAGGCAGTGAGTACTCCATTGCCTCCATATGTGAAATTGAGTCATACAGATAGTCCCAAATCAGATGAGGAGAGGGCCATGATGGCCAAGGTTCCTTATGCATCAGCAGTTGGGAGTCTTATGTATGCTATGATAGCTACTAGAGTAGACACTGCATTGGCAGTGGGAGTTGTTAGCTGATATATGGCTAATCTAGGAAAGAGGAATTGGGAGGCAGTTAAGTACATCATGAGGTACATGAAAGATCTAACAAGTACTTGAAGTTGAAATGACCATATCTCTTGTGCCATTTTGTAGATAGTGGCATCTGTTGCATTTGAGTTGACATGGCATGCTTATTTGGTGCTGTAGCTAGCATTTTGTATAAGCGTCCTTCCTTGACACCTTTTGCTACTAGCTGACATGTTTTGGATTTGTCTCTGATAATGCATTCATCACCGTTGAAGATGATTTTGTAATTGTGTTCCGTCATTTGACCTACTTACAAAAGGTTCTTGCTGAGCTTCGGAAGATAGAGCACATCTTTGACTAATCCTTTTGTACCAGTGAAATTGTTCATAGGGATAACACCTGTCCCTTGAACTAGATTCGGTGTATTGTCTGTGGTGTAGATGACATTTTTCTGACCTTCTAATGGTTTCATTTTTGTGAACCATTCCTAATGATTTGTCATATGAGATGATGCACCGCTGTCGATGTACCAAGGATCTTGTTCCACTTGGTCGACTTGATAGCTGTAATCCTCTTTGGGGTTGAAATCAGTGTCTAGGTGCATTGTATCAGACTGATGCAATTCCTCGCTTGCAAGAAACATATTTCCATGTTCATTTGCAAAATGACTGTGACTAGAATGTCCACCACGATGATTTCCTCTTCCTCAAGAATTCCCTCGATTAATACTGGATTGACCGCCTTGGTCATACTGCTTCTTGCGGCAATCTCTTTCATGGTGTCCAAACCTGTGACAGTAGTTGCACTGAATGTTTGACACATTGGTGGATGCATTCCCTCATCCTTGAAATCTTCCTCGATTGGAATGATTTCCTCTTTACTGACTCTGATGTTGCTGAGGATGATGTTGATGCTGATGTTGATTTTGACTTTGATTTTGCTGATGACCACTTTTCTGGTATGATCTACCTCTTCCTCTACCTCTGCCTCTGCTTCTGTCTGAAACTGTGAATTCCTGATTATTAGAATGACCTTTACGTGCTTGAATGGCCTGAGTCTTGAGTTCTTCACCAAGTAGGACTGACTGAAGTTCTTCCAGTGTCGGAATTTGTCGTTGGATGGCAATACTTTGGACTAGATTCTCGTATCCCTATCCTAGTCCATTCAGGATTACTTGAACCATTTTTGCAAGGTTCATAGTCTCTCGTGCTGCTACAAGTTGATTGTTGTAGTCTTTAATACGGAGTACATAAGCATCACTGGTTTCACTGCTGTTGCGAAAACTCTGGTTGATCTGATTTCTTAGGGTGAGAATCGTGGATGTGTTCTTGGACTCGTAGAGAGTTGCGAACATATCCCATGCTTCTTTTTATGTTTTGACTATGTTGAGTTATCCTAGCATGACATCTTGCACATTCTGCTTGATCAAGTGATAGGCATACTTGTCTTTCTTATCCCATTCTGCTTGAGCTCGGGCAATGGCAAGATCTGCTACTCGTGCAAAAATTGTTTGTGTAGATGTAGATCCTGATGTAGATTCCGTTGCTGGTTTTGTGACAACAGATGGAGTAGAGCTACTGGTCTAGGTGTAGACCCATCGACACACTCCCATTTGTCCTAAAGCAGAAGAATGGTCTGCATTCGGTATTTCCATGTACCGTAATTGGAGTTGTCTAACTTAGCAGTTGCCTCCAAATTGAGGTTGCTAGATGACATGGTGCAAGAAATGTACTCAAAAGTGTCGTGAAAATATCTATATGAATCAATTGCAAATACACTGAAGATGCCAAGTGAAATCTCTGAACCGTCGGTGAAGATAGAGTTGCAGTATATAAAATCTGATCTGTATTATAAGGCTTGTGGCAATGATGCCGAGAATAGGCAAGAGGCTTTATCAGGCTGAAATGATCTGCACGATGCCGTGAGATAGCCGAATAGGCTTTACAATGGTGGCATGTGTGTGTGAAATCAAGTGCTATCTGCCCACTGAATCAATCTGCAATTCCTTTGAACTCTGAAGTCTGCTCACTAAACTGATGAATGTAAGGTTTCAGGTAATGTAATGATGTGAAACCATATGTGAGTGTATGGACACTCCGAGTAGGTACTAGTTGAAAATTTTGGGCATGGCTTAGATTGGCAAATTGGGGAAATTCAAAGCGTCCCCTCTATGGCAATCTAGTTTACTCTAATCCAACCATCAATCGATGAAAGAATAGCAAATAATTCCTTTTCTTTTAATCTTTTTAAGTGCTAGGTCAGATGCATCGATGTAGAGGCAAATGCACGTGAAGGAAGTGGTTTTGTCGGTGAGGCTCAAATGTGAGTGTAACTTGTGCCAAAATGTGCGCATGATGTGACAAGCACGTAGAGCATGAAAAAATGAGCGACTTTCCTTTTTGGAGTGCCCTCAAATTCTTCCTGGATCAAGAGATACGACTTGATCTAGGTGGAGGGGCAAAAGGAGTGCAAATGGTGCTCAATGATGATAAGTCACTGTGAGTCATATGCAGTGATGATGTGGCACTGTGCCTAGCAAGAGGTGTGCTAGTGAAGCCTGTGCTGAGGTGGCAGGATTGGTCACATGAAGTGACTATGAAGCACTGTGTGTCCCTGCAGAGGTTAGTGCTGATTGGACAACTGAGGTGGCACTACTGAGGTGGCACTGCTGAGGTGGTAGAGGTGACATGGTAGTGATGATGTGGCTTGATAACGTGGCTTGATGATGTGGCTTGATGATGTGGCTTGATGATGTGGCAAGATGACATGGCAGTCAGTGATGACATGGCAATCGGTGATGATGTGGCATAATGGCAGAGGAGATGACATGGCACGTAGGCTGCCAGGTGCTAACGTGGCATGATAAGATGCCACGTGGAGGATAAGACCCTGAGAAAGTACCACATGTCGCTCAATGGAGAGTCGGAATCTTTAAGATTCTGATGTCGATTCCGTCCTCCTTGGATTTCGTCAGTGTTCGGAGATGTTGCATCGCTGGGGCTGCGAACTGGCATTGCTACGGGCAGACGCAGCTTGGCTACTCGTTCGTGGCGCTATCGGAGAGCATTACCTCATCCATTGTAGTCGTTGGAGGTAGATGGTGAGATGCTGATCACAGCTTTGCTTGCAACACTCTCCCCTATGCTCTGGGTCGCCAATGGCCATCTACCGACTAGGAGCACCTTGATGTCATCAAGAGCCTCCATGGGCGTTGATGGAGGAGCTATGCTCAACCGTCTATGCAGTTATGTGTGCTGGAGTGTCTGCTCATTGAAGAGGATGTGGGCATAGGTGAGAGTAGCTGAAGGAGCCGCCTTTGGAGAGGCGGCCGTGATGGTCATTGGAGACTTTTTGTGGAGCACTTTGTTGAAGCTAGGGGCACTTCTAACCGTTGAAGAGGCTAGAGTGCTAGAGAGCAGGCCATTGGAGAAGCTAGGAAGGCCATTTTAGGCTTAGAGGCTGCTGTGTCGGCTTACATGTGCGCCTCACTTGGAGTGGCTTTGGCAATATCTGCATGTGGAGGGGCTCGATGAAGGAGGAAGCCGCACCTGTAGCTCATCCACTCCCTCCTTTCCTATCAGACGTCATGGCTGGTAGCTTCTTCAAGAATCAGTGCCCTTAAGTGTGGATCAATGTATATTACTCCTCCGTGGCAACGAGATTCTTGCTAGAGTTGCCTGCCATCAGCGAAATCAGCTTCCACTGGTGTTGAAGCGGGCCTTGCTATAGATCTACTTCTCTATCGATTCAGGTTGCGCAACTGCCTTGGTTTTTGCTGTGAGCTGCGTTTGCAGGGCTTTCATTTGGCAATGGCAACTAAGCCTTGAGCTCTAGAAATGGAAGCTATTGTTGCTATTGTACTTGCATGTAGTGCCATAAAAGAAGTCGATTTTGCCTCAATCGAAGGCTTGGACCACTATCTTGAAGTTCATGTTGTCATGGTTGTAGGAAGCTTTTAGGAGCTTTAGTCAAGCAGTTTCAAAAGATCTCTTTCTCCCTCATAAGCTCACAAGTACCTCTGTTTCTCTCTCACAAAAGCTCTTTTAAGAGTTGAGATCTTTTCTCTCACAAGAAGCAATGAACCAAATGAATAAAGGGAGCTCTCTTCAAGAAACTCTCACAAGTATCTTGAAGGAGATGAACGGAAATCTCTCTCGGAATGGACAGAAATTTCTCTCAATGAACGGATTCAATTTCTCTCAACGGAAGTGAAGGGAAGGATCTCGCAATCACTCAAGAGAACTCTCAATCTCACAATCTCTCTCGCACTCTCAAGAATCACAATGCCTCAGCAGAAGGCAAGGGAGCTCTGATACCATGACAAAATATGAAGAGGGGAGAGGAGAAGAGTGGAGATGAGGAGAGACGGCATAGCTAGAGAGCACACCACAAATGACTAACTGTACATTAGATTTAGTTGAAAAAATAGAATATATACAAACCCTTTTAGGGTTAGGGTTAGGGGATCTAACCCTTTCCTTTATAGCACTCTATAAGGTTAGTGCTATGCACATATGATCATGTGATGGTGCTATGCACACATGATCACATGACGTTGAGCGTGAAATCTCAACATCTTCTTCATCTTCTTTGTCTTGAATCCTCCCAAGCACCGTTGGAGGAGTTCAGTGGTCTGCTATTGGTGGCGGTACTAGATGGATATCCTAGTCCTAGTTGTCTGGGAAGGAAGCATCCTCCTCCAATTGATGCGGCTATTCTGAGAAGACCACATCGTGACTTACAATTACCTTCTTGGTAATAGGGTTATAGAGATGGTAACCGTTTGCCTCTTCATTGTAGCCCAAGAAAATACACTTCCAGCTCTTCGGTTCCCATTTGGTCCTGGTAGCATCAGGGACATGCACAAAACAATCACATCCAAAAACTCTTAAATGTGTAGCTGAAGGTTTCTTACTAGAAGAGGTTTGAAGTGGAGTCATCCCATTCATAGCCTTCATGTAGCTACGATTCAGGATGTAAACTCCAGTGTTACATGCTTTAGCCCAGAAAGTCTTTGGCAAATCTTTTCCTTTCATCATACTCCGGCCCATTTTGCAAATGATGCACATCTTGCATTTTGCTACTCCATTTTGCTATGATGTATGTGGCGGGGGTTTCTGCCTCTTGATTCCGTGACTTTTGCAGTAACTTTTGAATTCAGTTGATGTGAACTCTCCACCTCTGTCTGATCTTAACTTCTTCACCTTCCTCCTCGTTTCTTTCTCGACCATTACATGCCATTCCTTGAACCTACTAAAAGCCTCATCTTTAGTCGTCAGGAAGTATATCCATATCCTTCTACTGTAGTCGTCGATCAGCATCATGAAGTAGTAGGAACCACCCAAAACTTCAGTCTCCATCTTTCCACAGAGGTCTGTGTCAACGAGCTCTAGAGGAGCCTTTGCCCTGCTGGTCTCTTTAGGAAAGGGATGCTGATGCTACTTGCCCATCATGCAAGCTTCACATACATCGGGCAGATCTAAAATTTCTGGTAGGTCTGCAATCATTTCACTTTTATGCATCTCCTTTAAAGAACTAAGGTTTAGATGACCAAATCTCTCATGCCACAGCTTAGTGTTCTCTTCACATCCACTCGAGCACTAAAAGCTCAGGGGGGTCACTATGTATAAACCCTCTATATCACGTGCGTTCAAGGCCTATATTTAAAATCCCTTATCTGTAAATTTTTTCATTAATAAAATGTACCCCTTTTCTATACAAATCTGTAAATTTTTTCCAAAACTATTTTAAATAGGCCCTTATGTATATTTATTTCTGTAAATTTTAAGAATAAAAAATATCCTTCTTTTGAACTCACGTGATAGGGTTACATATGATGAGTGACCCCCCCGAGACTAAAAGCTGAGAGTTCGTAAATGTTGTTGCACCGTGTACCTTTACCAATGACCTTCCCTTGAAGATCCAGAATCTGTGCACCATTCTTATCAAACTCGGGGGGGTCACTCATCATATGTAACCCTATCACATGAGTTCAACATAAGGATATTTTTTATTTCTAAAATTTACGGAAATAAATATACATAAGGGACTATTTAAAATAGTTTTGGGAAAAATTTACAGATTTGTATAGAAAAGGGGTACATTTTATTGATGAAAAATTTTACAGATAAGGGATTTTAAATATAGGCCTTAAACGCATGTGATATAGAGGGTTTATACATAGTGACACCCCCGAGTTATCAAATTGAACTTTGAGGTCCTGATCCGTGATCGCAGAAATGGACAACAAGTTCCTCTTGATATCTAGCACATAAAGAACATCGGACAACTTTTTTACAACTCCATCTGACTTGAGAGCAATCGTACCTTTTGCTTTTGTTGGACATTTTGCATCATTGCCGACTGCTACTAGGATGTCATTCCCTACCGGCTATAGAGAGGTATACCAATCCTTCCGACTCATCATGTGGCATGATGCACCACTGTCAATGATCCACGGTTCATCCGCAGGCACATGAACTGTTGAGATATTGAGCTCCACTCATGATATGCCAGGGTGACCGTTGTGCATTTATGTGACTGACCATGAATAATAGCTGGTTGATAGCTATCCTTATGTACTCTAGTTTGTGGCTGAGTTAGTATGTCACCTTAGTT
This sequence comes from Dipteris shenzhenensis, assembly GCF_047967505.1. Taxonomy (NCBI): domain Eukaryota; kingdom Viridiplantae; phylum Streptophyta; class Polypodiopsida; order Gleicheniales; family Dipteridaceae; genus Dipteris; species Dipteris shenzhenensis. The sequence goes on along the minus strand of NC_141617.1, from coordinate 32,930,111 downwards.
AGCGGAGTTTGGTTTGAGACCCACATATAGGGTTCTTCTATTTCTTTGTACAAGAGTTCTTTTAGCTTTCACGACTAAGAAGAGGAAAACTATTTTCAGCCTCCAACTTTGTGTGTATTCCACCATTGTGTATGTGAGAAAGCTACATGTGAGACTCCTTCCTTCTCTCCCACTATCTTCACATGGTATCAGAGCCTTGTTCGTGGTAAGGAGCTCAAGAAATCAAACCAAGTTCATGGTGTCCTAGTAAGAGGACCAGTGTTGCTTTCCTTTTTCAAGTTTGGGAGCAAATCTCTATAGATAACACAGCCGAAAAGTGCAAGAGTGCATTGTCTCAGATTGAGACGCCCTTCGCGGTGTGGCGAGAGGGCAATATATGATGCGGGGCCATTTCGAGGCCTGTTTTGGAGGCGAAAGTTTTGGGGCCATTTCGAGGCCCATTTTTTGATTCGAGGCCATTTCGGGGCCTATTTTGGAGGCAGAAGTTTTCCGCAAGCACTGAGAAAAAGTCCCTATTTTTGTTGTTCAACCACTGCTCTGCAGATTGATGAAAAGTTGCCGTAGAAATTGCATCGTATGCTTGTGCATAGAGATACTGGGACTTACAGAATCATCCTTATTGCTTGTTGATGTAAAATCGTCACTAGGAAGTGACTGTTGGTCAAATACTACTTCATTAGTTTTGCAGATGACAGAATATTTTGTAGTGTTCTGTAATGGCACCTGATTCTCTTTCACAGATTGTCACTGAAAAGCTTGACAAGAACAACTTCCAAGCATGGAAGTTCAGAATGACGAATTTCCTTAAAGGAAAACTTAGCTATTGGGAGTTCATTACAGGAAATGAAGAACCAATTCTTCCTAATGTTCCCAATCAATAGGAAATGCAGGCATTTAAAGGATGAAATGAGAGAGTGAGAAAAGTTATGTACTGGCTGTCTATCAATATTTCGGATTCTATGATTGTGCATATTCAAGATGCACGTACGCCAAAGGAGGCATGGGATACTTTGGCAAAAATGTACAGCACAAATATGCAAGCCAGGAAAATGTAGCTCAAGCAAGTATTGCACAATGTGCAAAGAGAAAATATGAGCATCAATGACTACCACATGAAGGTGAAGAAAATTGCAGATGCACTTGCTTCCATTAGGTCACTAGTGGAAGATGATGATCTAGTTTCTGTGACCTTGAATGGTCTAGGAAAGGATTATGCATAGTTCTAAACATCCATTGCCGTCTGTGAGAAATTTCCTGATTTGGAGGAGTTGTTTGCTCTTCTAATTTCTAAAGAGCAGAGAAATGATGGTGCTTCTTCTTCAAGAGGAACTTCAAAAGAAACTGTCTTCTATTGAAATGCTGGAAGAGGTAGAGGCAGAGGTAGAGGAGGCTGATCTGGAGGTCATGGTAGAAATCAAAATATGCAGCAAACTCAAGAAAATCAGTCCTATGGAGGAGGACGTGGTAACTCTAGAGGCAGGGGGGGCCAAAGAGGTCATGGTGGATGGTAGAGAGGCCAGAATGCAAACAGCAATGTCAAATGCTACTATTGTGGTAAAATGGGTCATATGGCCAAAGACTGCTACAAAAAGCAGAATGACATTATGAATGGAAAATTACAGCAAGGCAATTATGCATCCTCTAGTACACAGGGTGATGACAGAAATGAGCATTGGTTTATGGTGCAGCACATGACCAATTCTGTGACAAGTGCAGAAGAAAGTAATGATGTGTGGTATGTTGACTCAGGTGCATCAAACCACATGATAGGTCATGCAAAATGGATGCAGGATGCAAGGGAAATGGAAAGACTAGGATTTGTGGAGATTGCTGATGATACTGCACATCCTATTGTGTAGATTGGTAAAATTCCTTTGTCTATGTAGGATGGGAAAAAGAAATACCTTTTTGATGTATTTCATGTCTCGAACATCACCAAGAGCCTGGTTTCCGTTGGTCAAATGGTTGACCAGGGCTTACCGGCCAGATTTAATCCTCATGGATGCTTTGTTAAGGATATGAAAAATAACGGTCGCTTAACAGCAAAAGGAAAGAAGAAGGGTAGGATGTTTACATTGGATGCGGACGTGCCTGAATTGAGTGCAGCAATGTTTGCACATGGGACCGGTGTAGTTGCAGATATTGATATCTGGCATAAATGCATTGGTCATGTTAATGTACAACGACTTAAATCAATGCAGGGCCAAAACATTGTTGCAAGATTGCCTAAATTCAATGTTGCAGAAATGCATAAGGTATGTGAAGCCTGTCAATTTGGAAAACAGGCAAGAAAACCATTTCCTAGACATGTTCAAGAGAGTAAGAAGCCATTGGAATTAATCCACTCTGATGTGTGGACTACTAAATCTGCATCTATTGGAGGCTGTCACTATTTTGTCACTTTTATTGATGACTATGGCAAAAAAGTTTGGGTGCATTTTATGAAAAAGAAAAGTGAAATGTTTGGGCATTTCAGAGCTTTTAAAGCTATGGCTGAGAAAGAAACAGGCCTACAAATAAAATGCCTAAGGTCAGATGGAGGGGGAGAGTACCTCTCAAATGAGTTTGCAAGGTTCCTGTAGGAGGATGGCATAAAGTAGCAATATTCATGCAGTCATACCCCACAGCAAAATGGACTTGCAGAAAGGAAAAACAGGCATATTAGAGAGGTATCTCAGGCCATGCTAAATGAAAAAGTCCTACCAGATTATTATTGGGCTGAAGCAGTTGCTACAGCAGTTTACATAATGAACAAGATTCCCACTGCAGCGATACATGGCATGACACTAGAGGAGATGTATACTGGTAGGAAACCAGATATTTCTCATTTGAAAATTTTTGGATGCACTGCCTATGTTCATGTGCCAGATGAGTTGAGGTCCAAGTTGGATCCAAAAGCTGAGAAGTGCATTTTTATGAGTTATTCTCTGCAGTAGAAAGGGTATAGATGCTATAACCCTTCTACTTGTAAGTTTAAAGTGAGCAGAGATGTTGTTTCTCATGAGATGAGCAGCTGGTATAAACAAGTAAATGTGATTGATGATATAGACACACAAAATGGTAATGCTGCACAGAATTCATAGTAGCAATCACAAAATATTAATGGACCTATAGTGTCCTCTAGCTATGCTTCACATACTTCGCCATGGATAGGCAGACTGAGATCAGGAGAATCTCCTCAAAGCGATGTAGATAGTGGTATGCAGGTATCACGAAAAGAAAAAGAGAAGGTAGATCAGCCCATGTTTGATGTGATTGCAGGTCACTCTTATGTGGATGGTGAATCCAATGGCTCAAAACAGAGCATTGATGATGAGTTGGGTATTCCTTCTATTGTTACACCTGGAGTAAGAAAGACCAGGGATGTTCTGAGAGCACCTGGAACTGAGCCTATTTTGCGCAAGTCTACCAGAGTTAGGTATCCTATGGATAGGCTGAAATATGATGGATTTATAGCCATTCACTATGCCTATATGGTCAAAGCAATACAGGCACCAGAACCCACTTCTTTTGCACAAGCCATGGGAAAAGAAAAATGGGAGAAAGCCATGGATGAAGAAATGGATGCCTTGGAAGAAAATGCTACATGGGAATTGGTGCCTTTGCCTAAAGACAAGAATGCAATTGGTTGTAAGTGGGTTTATAAGATGAAGCACAATGCAATGCAATTGTTCTTGTGAACAGATACAAGCTCGGGGGGGTCACTCATCATATGTAACCCTATCACGTGAGTTCAACAGAAGGATTTTTTTTATTTCTAAAAGTTACAGAAATAAATATACATAAGGGACTATTTAAAATAGTTTTGGAAAAAATTTACAGATTTGTATAGAAAAGGGATACATTTTATTAATGAAATTTTTTGCAGATAAGGGACATTAAATATAGGCCTTGAATGCACGTGATATAGAGGGTTTATACATAGTGACCCCCCCGAGGATACAAGGCAAGATTAGTTGTCAAGGGGTATGCACAGACATATGGCATTGATTATGAAGAAACATTGAGTCCAGTTGCAAGGATGGCAACTGTAAGAGCAGTCATTCTATGGCTGCATCAAAGGGATGGTCTTTACATCAGATGGATGTAAAGAATTCCTTCTTGCATGGTGATTTGAAGAGGTCTTTATGGAGCAGCCACCGGGTTATGTTCATGCTATTCATCCTGAGTTTGTTTGCAGGTTGAAGAAAGCCTTGCATGGCTTGAAGCAAGCACCTAGAGCATGGTCTGACAAGATAGGACAGTATCTTGTCACTATTGGCTTTCAGATTTCCAAGGCAGATTTCTCACTTTATGTGAGAAAAACAGAGAAAGGTATTATGCTGCTTGTCATTTATGTTGATGATTTGATCATCACAGGTGATAGTGATGAAGATATCCTTCATGTAAAAATGCTATTGAAGCAGAAGTTTGAGATGAAGGATTTGGGAGAACTGCGTTATTTCTTGGGCATTGAGGTGGTTAGATCACCAAGTGGGATATAGCTCTTGCAGAGGCAGTATGGATTGGACATGCTGTCCAAATATGGGATGAAAGGCTGTAAGCCTATTTCAGTTCCTTTGGAGCAGAATGTGAAGCTGAGCACAGATGCAGGTGAGCTTCTGGAAGACCCTACCATGTACATACGCATAGTAGGAAGTTTGATTTATATGACTATTACCAGGCCAAATTTGAGCTATGCTATTGGATTGGTAAGTCAGTTTATGCAAGCTCCAAGGAAACCGCATTTGGATGCAGCTAGATGCATACTCAGGTATGTGAAGTCCACATTGAAGTATGGACTATTTTATGAGGGTGGGGTTCAGATACAATTGCATGGATACACTGATGCTGATTGGGCTGGTAGTATTTCTGATAGATGATCTACCAGTGGATATGCGTTCTCTTTTGGGAGTGCTGCAGTCACTTGGAGCAGCAAGAAACAGCCTACAGTTGCCTTGTCGAGCACAAAGATTGAGGATAGGGGTGTAGCAATGGCTGCATGCGAGATAGCTTGGTTGCATAAGCTACTTTATGATATGCATCAGTCTATAGATGGGCCAGTTGTCATTTATTATGAAAACATGAGCAGTATACACTTGGCAAATAACCCAGTCTATCATGCTAGAAAAAAGCACATTGAGGTGCATTATCACTATGTGTGGGAGAAGGTTTTACTACGTCTTATTGATCTAGTTTATGTCAGTATAGAGGATCAGGTAGCTGACATATTCACGAAGGCATTGGGCGTAGAGAAGCTGCGCAAGTTGAGAGACCTTCTTGGTGTGCAGGAATTGGGATTGAGCTCGAGGGGGAGTGTTGAGATATCGAGCTCCACTCGTGATATGCCAGGGTGACCGTTGTGCATTTATGTCATCGACTTGTTAGCTACAGATGCGGTTGGTACACCACCCATGAATAATGGCTGGATGACAACTATCCTTATGTACTCTAGTTCATGGCTCAGTTAGTATGCCACCTTAGTTAGCGGAGTTTGGTTTGAGACCCACATATAGGGTTCTTCTATTTCTTTGTACAAGAGTTGTTTTGGCTTTCACAACTAAGAAGAGGAAAACTGTTTTCAGCCTCCACCTTTGTGTGTATTCCCCCATTGTGTATGTGAGAAAGCTGCGAGTGAGACTCCTTCCTTCTCTCCCACTATCTTCATATGAGCTGCCTCCATGCAAATCTCAATTGTGACGAATAGCTCTACTAGTATTGCCTACACGCTATTGCTGAACTCTTTCTTTACTCTATTCTTCTCATCTGCAATCTTCTTTTGGCACTCATTCTGCTTGTGCCCTGCCTTGTTGCAATAGAAGCACTTGATCTTCTTCTTTCTCTTTTTATTATCAGAATAAGATGAGTTACTAGAGTCCTTACCCTTACCTTTCTTTGATCGGGTCTAGAAAGCCGAATCTTCTCCAGTCCTCGTCTTTTGATGCATCTCCTCCTCCAAAAGCATCGCGCTAAAATCCTCAAAGTTGAGGGGTGGATTTTTGTTCTACGTATTTAGCGCCGTATCAAGACCGTTGTACTTTGGTGGGAGAATCCATATGCACCTTCGTGCTAGATTCTCGCTAGTGATGGTGATGCCAATCTCAGTCATCTGATCGCGTGGATTCTTCACCTTGTTGATGAACTTCTTTGCCACTTGAGACTCAGACTTCTCATTCGTGAGTTGAGTCTCCAGATTCTAAATCCGTGTCTGATTCATGGTCTCGTATTGATTTTTCAAGACCGTCCATGCCTTCTCTGCTGTGGAATGCCATGACAGAATCACTAACACTACAGACAATAGAACATAGCGCTTCGGCATTTCTTCTTGTCCATGCAAGAATCTCATCCACAGTTGGTACTATCTGTTGTCCTGCATTGGCTAGATCCGGTCTTGCAATCGGCCTCACGTCCACCCCAGTAGCAGTGTCCTAAAGCTCGTATGCACTTAGGATGGTCTTCATCTTGAACTTCTAGAGTGGATAGTTAGAGCGAAGGGTTATTGTCTATATAATCCTGTTACCAAGAAGGTAATAGTAAGTCACAATGTCGTCTTCTCAGAACAACTGCATCAATTAGAGGAGGATGCTTCCTTCCTAAACAACCAGGACAAGGATATCCATACAGTACAACCACCAAACAGCAGACTGAACTCCCCCAACGGTGCTTGGGAGGATTCAAGATAAAGAAGAGGAAGAAGAGCCTACAAAACCACAATGACAACGGCCATTCCTGAAGTGGGTAAAGTAGCTTTTGGATGGCAGAGAACCTCCAGCCATTGAGGAGGAACTGGTCATTCGAACACTACTGGTCCAAGAGATTAGAGGAGCAAAAAAGGGCGCAGGAACACTTGGCCAACTACGCTTTGATGATAGAGGTGATCCATGCTGAAGAACCCAAGTGTCTTGAAGAGGCACAGGGTGATGATATGTGGATGGAGGCTATGCAATCGGAATATGGCTCCATAATGAAGAACAACACTTGGGACCTTGTGGATCGACCACCAAAACACAAGGTCATCGGCACCAAGTGGGTGTACAAGACCAAGTACAAGTCCGATGGCACGGATAAGTACAAGTCTCATCTCGTGGCAAAAGGATTCGCACAGGTACATGTTTTTATTATCACGATACTTTTGCTCCCACAGCTCGACTAACCACAATTCGCAATGGTTTGGCTTTAGCAGCATAGAAAAGTTGGCCCTCGTTTCAGATGGATGTAAAATCCACCTTTTTGAATGGAGATCTCAAGGGGGAGGTATACGTGGAACAACCACTAGGTTTTGTGATCCCTGGTTTAGAAAGTAAAGTTTGTAAACTGAAGAAGGCTCTTTACGGGCTGAAACAGGCCCCACGAGTATGGTACTAGTGGATTGATGCCTACTTTTTTTAAAATGGGTTCAGGAGGAGCCCATCTAATGCAAATTTGTATATCTATAGAGAAGGAGGCAGGTGTATTATCGTGGTCCTTTATGTGGACGACCTTGTCATAATAAGAAACCATGAAGAAAAGATCTCACAAGCAAAGCAGTTGCTAGGAAGAGAGTTTGAAATAACAGACCTCGACTAATGCATTTCTGTTTGGGGATTGAAGTTTGGCAAGAGCCAAAACAGATCTTCATCTCACATCTGAAGTATGCTAGAGAGATACTGAAGGCATTTGGCATGGCTGAGTGCAAGACAGTTGGCACCCCTATGGAGGTTGACGTGAAGCTCTCAAATGAGGATTCATCACCACTGGTGGATGAAGCGAAGTACAGAAGGTTTGTGGACAGTTTGATTTACTTGTGCAACATGCGGCCACGGACATTAGCTTTGTGACTGGTGTACTAAGCAGGTTTTCCCATAAGCCCTGGGAGAACCATTGCAGGGCAGGGATGTGGGTGCTGAAATACATCAAAGGCACACTTGATTATGGCATCACCTATACCAAGGGTAACATCTTGATCGGATTATGTGACTCGGATTGGGTAGGAGACATGGACAATAGGAGATCAATGACAGGTTACTGTTTCTCACTTGGATCTGGAGCTGTGTCATGGATTAGCAAGAGGCAACCTACAGTTACTCTTTCTTCCACCCAGGCGTACAAATCAGCATGTTTTGCTTCTTGTGAGGCAATGTGGTTGAGGAGGATTTTAGGGGACATGGGTGCAGCGCAGAACAAGTCTATGCAGTTATCATGTGACAATCAGAGTTGCATGGCAATTGCCAAGAACCCTATGTTCCACACTCGCACAAAACACATTGAGATTCAATATCACTTTGTACGTGAGCTCATCATGATGGAGAGGTTGACTTGGTGTACTGTCCGACTACAGAGAATGCTACGGACATCTTCATGAAGGCTCTTGGAAAAGACTTGCTAGAGAGGCATCTTCATCGACTTGGCATTGGGCTGAAAAAGTAAGTTCACTTGCGGGTGGACATTGAGGGGGGGTGTTAGATATCAATGCTTATGCGGGAACCAACTAACTCTACTTGTAAGCCCTACATATGAGGAGAAGGCATTTGAGTAGCTCGGTTATCCAGTAGGTCCAGGTTTGGATGCCAGATGAGGGCCATGTGTGGCTTAATGACTAGATGTCTTTAGATAGAGTTGGCACATTGCCAACTAGGCTACATGCAAGTGCAAGAAGGCATCCCATGATTGATCGCACTAAGGGTAGATGGAGCATTTCCTAGGGCAGTCCACTCTCGGGTTGTGGGGCCCATTTGGAGCCCCAGATGATCTCAGATGGGAACGGATACCGTAAGTTAGTTGCTTTATTTTGCACCATGGTTCTAACATGTGGTCAGTGGCCTATTTTGGGACCGACCTCCAATCGGCCATTTTCGGCAGACTGGGTCGGTCACCCAATTGGGTCTAACCGACTATGACTGGTGGCTATATAAGAGCAAGCTCATGAAGCCCATCATCATCACTGGCTATAGCAAACGTGATTACTTAGCATTCAGCCTCCGTCCTCTACTGTTTCCATCATGCCATCGATGCTTCTCACAGAGGAGCACACGGCTGGGAGGCAGCGCCATATATTGTATCAGTTTTACAGTAATCAAATTTTTTATTCTCCATACTATTTGCTTTTCTCTCTTGTATACAAGATCATGTTATCTGTTAAGCACAAATGTTGTATTGTTTTCTTACAGAAAGAAGCTTCTCTAAAGATCGAATCCTCCTTTGTGTCTTCAACAGCTTCAACTTCTAAGGTGGAGGCAATGGGTACTCCTTAGGTACCAAAGCCCTTTGAGTTAGATCATAATATCTCCCAATTGATGGCAGAGTTTGTTGATTTGAAATTGCATTTGGTTAATGCATGATAACCTAGAGCACCAAAGAGTGAAGATAGGCCTCGAGATAAGAGTGGGGTCACTTGCTATGAATTTAATAAAAAAGGTCACTATTGCCTCAAGTGTCCTAGATTGAGAAAGAAAGAAGAAAAACAAGTATCCTTGTTAGAAGCTTCTTCAAGGGATGAGGAAAGAGGTAATGATGGCTAAACAAGGGCATGGTAAAGCAAAAGAAGAAGAAGAAAGCAAGGAAGAAGTAGATGAGGAACATCAAGAAGAGGAACACCGTATTAAGAAAAAGAGGGCATTTAGAAGGAGAATTAGCCAGTCATACTTTCCTTTAGGACAAGGAATTGGAAGCTATGACTTGTTGTCTGACCTTAAAGAAAAGAAAGCTCATATCACCTTGTTGAGATATCAAGCTCCACTTGTGATATGCCAGGGTGACCGTTGTGCATTTATGTCACCGACTTGTTAGCTGCAGATGCGGTTAGTACACCGCCCATAAATAATAGCTGGATGACAGCTATCCTTATCTACTCTAGTTCGTGGCTCAGTTAGTATGCCACCTTAGTTAGTTGAGTTTGTTTTGAGACCCACATATAGGGTTCTTCTATTTCTTTGTACTAGAGTTCTTTTGGCTTTCACAACTAAGAAGACGAAAATAGTTTTTCAGCCTCCACCTTTGTGTGTATTCCCCCATTGTGTATGTGAGAAAGCCGCAAGTGAGACTCCTTCCCTCTCTCCCACTATCTTCACATGGTATCAGAGCTTGGTTCATGGTAAGGAGCTCAAGAAAGCAAACCAAGTTCGCAGTGTCTTGGTAAGAGGACCAGTGTTGCTTTCCTTTTTCGAGTTTGGGAGCAAATCTCTGTAGGTAGCACAACCGAAAGTGCAAGAGTACACTGTCTCAGATTCAGACGCCATTCGCGGTGTGGCGAGAGGGCAGTATATGCTGCGGGCAAATGCAAAGCCCTCGGTGACTTTATTTTTGTGATTCGAGGCCATTTCAGGGCCTGTTTTGGAGGCGAAAGTCTTTCGTTTTGAAAAAGTCACTGTTTTTTGCTGTGCGACCACTGCTCTGCAGGTTGGTGAGAAGTTACCGTAGAAATTGCATCATATGCCTATGCATAGAGATATTGGGAGTTGTAGAATCATCCTTGTTGCCTGTTGATGCAAAATCGTCACTAGGAAGTGACTGTGTGGTCAAATACCACTTTCGTCAGTTTTAAAGATTTGCCCATGTGAGGCAGAAGCTGTGTTTTTTGCAGTGACAGAATATTCTGCAGTGTTCTGTAATGGCATCTAATTCTCTTTCACAGATTTTCACAGAAAAGCTTGACAAGAACAACTTCCAAGCATGGAAGTTTAGAATGACGAATTTCCTTATGGGAAAAGGCTATTGGGAGTTCATTACAGGAAATGAAGAAGAACCAGTTCTTCCTAATGTTCTCAATCAACAGGAAATGCAGGCATTTAGAGGATGGCATGAGAGAGCCAGAAAAGTTATGTACTCGCTGTCTATCAACATTTCAGACTCTATGATTGTGCATATTCAGGATGCAAGTACGCCAAATGAGGCATGGGATACTTTGGCAAAAATGTGCAACACAAATACGCAAGCCAGGAAAATGCTACTCAAGTAGGAGTTACACAATGTGCAGAGCGAAAACATGAGCATCAATGACTACCACATGAAGGTGAAGAAAATTGCAGATGCACTTGCTTCCATTGGGTCGCTAGTGGAAGATGATGATTTGGTTTCTGTGACCTTGAATGGTCTAGGAAAGGAATATGCACAGTTCTGGACATCCATTGCTATCCGTGAAAAATTTCCTGATTTTGAGGAGTTATTTGCTCCTCTAATTTTTGAAGAGCAGAGAAATGGGGGTGCATCTTCTTCAGGAGGAACTTCAAAAGAAACTATCTTCTACTCAAATGCTGGAAGAGGTAGAGGTAGAGGTAGAGGAGGCCGATCTGGAGGTCATGGTAGAAATCAGAATATGTAGCAAACTCAAGAAAACCAATCTTATGGAGGAGGATGTGGTAACTCTAGAAGTAGGGGGAGCCAAAGAGGCCATGGTGGATGGCAAAGAGGCCAAAATGCAAACAGCAATGTTGAATGCTACTATTGTGGTAAAATGGGTCATATGGCTAAAGACTGCTACAAAAAGCAGAATGACATTATCAATGGAAAATTGCAGCAAGGCAATTATGCATCTTCTAGTAGATAGGGTGATGACAGAAATGAGCATCTATTTATGGTGTAGCACATGACCAATTCTATGACAAGTCCAGAAGAACGAAATGATGTGTGGTATGTTGACTCGGGTGCATCAAACCACATGACAGGTCATGCAGAATGGATGCAGGATGCAAGGAAAATGGAAAAACTAGGATTTGTGGAGACTTGTGATGATACTATACATCCTATTGTGCAGATTGGTAAAATTCCTTTGTCTATGCAGGATGGGAAAAAGAAATAACTATCTGATGTATTTCATGTCCCGAACATCACCAAGAACCTGGTTTCTATTGGTTAAATGGTTGAGTAGGGCTTGCAGGTCAGATTTAATCCTCATGGATGCTTTGTTGAGGATATGAAAAATAATGGTCGCCTGATAGCAAAAGGGAAGAAGAAGGGCAGGATGTTTACGTTAGATGCGGACATGCCTGAATTGAGTGTAGCAATGTTTGCACATGGACTTATGTTGTTGTAGATATTGATATCTAGCATAAACGCATTGGTCATGTTAATGTACAGTGACTTAATTCAATGTAGGCCCAAAATATTATTGCAGGATTGCCTAAATTCAAGGTTGCAGAAATGCATAAGGTATGTGAAGCCTGTCAATATGGAAAACAGGCAAGAAAACCATTTCCTAGGCATATTCAAGAGAGCAAGAAGCCATTGGAATTAATCCACTCTGATATGTGGACTACTAAAGCTGCATCTATTGGAGGCTGTCATTACTTTGTCACTTTTATTGATGACTACAGCAGAAAAGTTTGGGTGCATTTTATGAAAAAGAAAAGTGAAGTGTTTGGGCATTTCAAAGCTTTTAAAGCTATGGCTGAAAAAGAAACAAGCCTGCAAATAAAATGCCTAAGGTTAGATGCAGGGGGAGAGTACCTCTCAAATGAGTTTGCAAGGTTCCCGTAGGAGCATGGCATAAAGCAACAATATTCATGTAGTCATACCCCACAGCAAAATGGACTTGCAGAAAGGACAAACAGGCATATTGGAGAGGAATCTCGGGCCATGCTAAATGAAAAAGACCTTCCTGATTATTATTGGGCTGAAGAAGTTGCTATAGCAGTTTACATAATGAACAGGACTCCCACTATAGCAATACATGACATGATGCCAGAGGAGATGCATACTGGTAGGAAACCAGATATTTCTCATTTGAAAATTTTTGGTTGCATTGCCTATGTTCATGTGCCAGATGAGTTGCAGTCCAAGTTGGATCCAAAAGCTGAGAAGTGCATCTTTATTGGTTATTCTCTACAACAGAAAGGGTATAGATGCTATAACCCTTCTACTCGTAAGTTTACAATGAGCAAAGATGTTGTTTTTGATGAGATGAGCAGTTGGTATAAACCAGTAAATGTGATGATTGATGTAGATGCACAAAATGGTAATGCTGCACAGAATTTGCAGTAGCAATCACAAAATATTAGTGGACCTATAGTGTCCTCTAGCAGTGGTTCTCATACTTCTCCATGGACAAGCAGATTGAGATCAGGAGAATCTCCTCAAAGCAATGCAGATAGTGGTACACAGGTATCACGAAAAGGAAAAGAGAAGGCAGATCAGCCCATGTTTGATGTGAATGCAGGTCACTCTTATGTGGATGGTGAATCCAGTGGCTCAAAACAAAGCATTGATGATTAGTTAGGTATTCCTTGTAGTGTTACACCTAGAGTAAGGAAGACCAGGGATGTTTTGAGAGCACCTGGAAGTGAGCCTATTTTGCACACGTCTACCAGAGCTAGATATCCCATGGATAGACTAAAATGTGATGGATTTACAGCCATTAACTATGCCTATATGGTCAAAGTGATACAGGAACCAAAACCCACTTCCTTTGAGCAAGCCATGGGAAAAGAAAAATGGGAGAAAGCCATGGATGAAGAAATGGATGCCTTGGAAGCAAATGCTATATGGGAATTGGTGCCTTTGCCTAAAGACAAGAATGCAATTGGTTGTAAGTGGGTTTATAAGGTGAAGCACAATGCAGATGGTTGTGTGAACAGATACAAGGCAAGATTAGTTGTCAAGGGGTATGCACAAACATATGGGACTGATTATGAAGAAACATTCAGTCCGATTGCAAGGATGGCAACCGTAAGAGTAGTCATTGCTATGGCTACATCAAAGGGATGGTCTTTACATTAGATGGATGTAAAGAATGCCTTCTTGCATGGTGATATGCAAGAAGAGGTCTTCATGGAGCAGCCACCAGGTTATGTTCATGCTGTCCATCCTGAGTTTGTTTACAGGTTGAAGAAAGCATTGTATGGCTTGAAGCAAGCACCTGGAGCATGGTCTGACAAGATAGGATAGTATCTTATCATTATTGGCTTTCAGATTTCTAAGGCAGATTTCTCACTTTATGTGAGAAAAATAGAGAAAGGTATTATGCTGCTTGTCATCTATGTTGATGATTTGATCATCACAGGTGATAGTGATGAGGATATCCTTCATGTGAAAATGCTATTGAAGCAAAAGTTTGAGATGAAGGATTTGGGAGAGCTGCGCTATTTCTTGGGCATTGAGGTGATTAGATCACCAAGTGGGATACGGCTCTTGTAGAGGCAGTATGGATTGGACATGCTGTCCAAATATGGGATGACAGGCTGTAAGCCTATTTCAATTCCTTTGGAGCAGAATGTGAAGCTGAGTGCAGATGCCAGTGACCTTTTGGAAGACCCTACTATGTACAAACGCATAGTAGGAAGTTTGATTTATATGACTATTACCAGGCCAGATTTGAGCTATGCTATTGGATTGGTAAGTCAGTTTATGCAGGCTCCAAGGAAACTGCATTTGGATGCAGCTAGACACATACTCACGTATGTGAAGTCCACATTGCATTATGGCCTGTTTTATGAGGCTGGGGTTCAGATACAGTTGCATGGATACACTGATGCTGATTGGGCTTGTAGTATTTCTGATAGACGATCTACCAGTGGATATGTGTTCTCTTTTGGGAGTGCTGCAATCACTTGGAGCAGCAAGAAACAGCCTACAGTTGCCTTGTTGAGCACAGCAGCTGAGTACAGGGGTGCCAGTAAGAAACAACCTACAGTTGCCTTGTCGAGCACAAAGGCTGAGTAGAGGGGTGTAGCAATGGCTGCATGTGAGGTAGCTTGGTTGCATAAGCTACTTTATGATATGCATCAGTCTACAGATGGGCCAGTTGTCATTTATTGTGACAACATTAGTAGTATACACTTGGCAAATAACCCAGTCTATCATGCTAGAACAAAGCACATTGAGGTGCATTATCTCTATGTGTGGGAGAAGGTTTTACTAGGTCTTATTGATCTAGTTTATGTTAGCACAGAGGATCAGGTAGCTGACATATTCACAAAGGCATTGGGCACAGAGAAGCTGCACAAGTTCAGAGACTTGCTTGGTGTGTAGGAATTGGGATTGAGCTCAAGGGGGAGTGTTGAGATATCAAGCTCCACTTGTGATATGCCAAGGTGACCGTTGTGCATTTATGTCACCGACTTGTTAGTTGCAAATGCGGTTGGTACACCGCTCCTAAATAATAGTTGGATGACAGCTATCTGTATCTACTCTAGTTCGTGGCTCAGTTAGTATGCCACCTTAGTTACTTGAGTTTGGTTTGAGACCCACATATAGGGTTCTTCTATTTCTTTGTACTAGAGTTCTTTTGGCTTTCACAACTAAGAAGAGGAAAATAGTTTTTCAACCTCCACCTTTGTGTGTATTCCCCCATTGTCTATGTGAGAAAGCTACAAGTGAGACTCCTTCCCTCTCTCCCATTATCTTCACACACGTTTGGTCAATTACTTGCTTTGTCTCCAAAACTATGAAAGGAATGGGGAAAAATAACAAGCACAAGAGTGTCAAAGAAGAAAAAGAAGAGAAGTACCATTCCTATTGTTCAAAAGGTAGATATAGAGGTTCGTGATGATGTACCTGTGGTTGATGTGATCATTGATGGTCAAGTGATTTCTAATGTTTACATTGATGGAGGTGCATTGATTAATGTCATGAGTGAGAAGACCATGATAGATGCTGATTTAGAATACTCTAGTACTACCTCTCCTTATCACATCAAATTGACTGACAACACTAGGGCAAAGACCTTGGGAGTTGTGAAGAATCTAGAAGTGGATGTGTGTGGAATTTCTATGTCGACTACTTTTCAAGTGATCCCTACCAAGCTAGATGCACGTGCCTATCCATTGATTTTGGGAAGGCCTTGGCTATGCAAGGTGAAGGCTGTTCAAAAGTGGGATATTGGAGAATTGATTTTACAGGAAGATGATAAGAAGGTGCGCTACAATGTCAGAAGCTGCAAAAAGGAAGTTGTCAAGGTGGAGTCTTCAACATCAGAGAGTTCGAGCTCTGACTTAACCGAAGAAGAAGAAGAGATAGTAGGGCATAGCTCCGAAGAGTCCAGCTCAGAGGGTGAGGTGGAAGAAGTGGCCTTCGGTCTTTTTCTTGGTGCTAATTGGGATGAGTCAGGAAGGAACAAGGTGGTGGTGCAAGAAGATCCGCTAGAGACACTTTATGTGGAGAATGTGGAGCACACTAAACGACGCCAATGCAATGAAGAGCTTCTTGGTGATTCTCTATCTAGGTAGTGAGAAGCTCCAATACTTGGATATGTTAGATGATTTTCCATATCTCTTTGTAACAAGCTATTCATATGTTTGACCGATCTCTCTTGTGGAGCACAACATTGAGTTGAAGCTAGAAAGCAAGCCAGTTGTGCAACGCTTAAGGCAATTGGGAGTGGTCCAAGCTAAGGTACTAAAGAAAGAGGTAGCACAACTACTTGAGGTGGGATTCATCTTTCCTATGTATAATTCAGAATGGATATCTCCTATAGTTGTCACCCTAAAGAAAGGAAATAAGTTGTGGGTTTGTGTGGACTTTTGTCATTTGAATGCATGTACTAAGAGGGATCATTTTCCTTTGCCATTCCAAGATGAAATACTAGACCAAGTAGCAGGGCATGAGATGTATTCCGTATGTGATGGGTATTCTCGGTACTTTCAAATTTGTATTTGGGAGGAATATCAAAAGAAAACATCATTTGTCACACCTTCAAGAGTTGTTTTTTACAGAGTGATGCCTTTTGGGTTGACCAATGCACGAGCTATACATTTCAAAGGTTCATGAGTCAAGTGCTCGAGTCTTACTTGGGAAAGTTCATAAGGTTGTTTTTGGATTATTTTTGCATTTATTCTCGGTGCATAGATCACATGGAGAAGTTAAAGATGGCCTTAGCTAGGATTGATGAAGCAAAAGGGTGTCTAAATCCTAGCAAGTGTCATTTAGCTCAAACAAAAGTAGTCTTGTTGGGGCATATTGTGTTTGAAGAAGGCTTGCAAATGGATCCATGAGTAAGGGCCCAATATTTCAGCAACTTAAGGAGGCCATGAGTAAGGGCCCAATATTGAAGCCCCCTGATTGGTCTCAAAGGTAACTGAAGATGAAGATCATAAAGCTATATTACTGAAGAGTCTCCCCTCTAGATTTTTGAGACAACAAGGATCTTACGACTTGATGATGATGAAGCTAACTTCATCAACTGTGTGGGTTTACTCATGCCTGAGGAAAAGCACGAAGAAAAATTATTCATAGGAGATACCACATATGCAGTGAGGGATAGAAGAACTCCAAGCAAAGATAAACGCACATGTTATTATTGTGGGAAGCTTGGTCATAAAGAGTGATTTTGCAACAAGAAACATAAGTATGAGGAAGCAAAGCGGGGAAAAACAAATTCTTGCACAGTGGATTCATCTCCACGACAAAGTGAGATAGCCAATTTTGTTTTAGATAATTTGCCAGATTAGGACTAGTCCTTTCAAGTTCAGGAGTTTTTTGAATTGGAGCAGTGTTGGGATGATTAATGAGTTCTTCTAGCTACAACCCCAGTATTTAGCTATGATGCTAGATAACAAGTTTTTTAAAAGGCTTTGATGCCTCATTTTTACTCAAGACTACAATGTTTGAGACTATGATGTCTGTTTTTTGGCTACCTCCCTATTCAGATCAAGGGAGGTGTTAGCATAATGATCTTTTAGGGTGTCTTCCCTACTCCACAGGGGATCTACTGGGTTGGTCCACTAAGCTAGCTTGTTGGAAAGCCATGCAAGAGATTTGGTCGATGATTGGTGGACTGGAGAGGAGAGGAGAGAGAGTCAAAGAGATGAGAGACATAGAGAGAGGCAAGAGACAAAGACAGGGAGAAATAGAGAGAGAGAGAGATGTAGGAGGGAGAGAGAGGAGGGGAGAGGAGATGATGGAGGGAAAGGAAGTACACAATGTGTGTGTGTGTGTGTGTGTGTGAGAGAGAGAGAGAGAGAGAGAGAGAGAGAGAGAGAGAGAGAGAGAGAGGGAGGGAGGGAGGTAGAGAGAGGGAGAGAGAGGGAGAGAGGGAGGAGGGGGAGGGAGGCAGGAAGAGAGAGAGAGGGGGACAGAGGGAAGGAGAGAGGAGAGGAGGGAGAGAGAAGAGGAGAGACGAATCTGGGAGAGAGAGAGAGGAGAGGCAAAAGGGAGATGCAGAAGCTGGAGGGGTATGGGAGAAAGGAGAGGAGGAGAGGAGGAGGAGGAGGAGAAGGAGGTTGAGAGTCATGGAGGAGGAAGATTTGAAAATGAGGAGGGAGTAGGGATTTTATGGGAGACGAGAAAAAATTAGGTTTAGGGCAGCTTTTTTTTTCGGATAAGCATAAGTAGCATAACCTTGATTCCCTCCTTCATTCTTCAATAGTCTTCGTTCTCTCCTCATCTCAACATGTTGCGCAACTTGGATTTTTTTCCAAAATGTTACAACAGGTGAATTGCTTTCCAACCTATTGCATCTGCAACAACATCCAGCAATTAATTTTTTATCTTTTTTTAAAAATATTTCCAATGAAGTTGATTCTCTCTCAGTATCTTGAGCTCTCAAATCCACAGTCTGTTCCATTGTATTGTCATCAAATATATCAGAAGGAGAGATATCCACCTGTGTATCATGCTCTATCAAATCCACATGCAAATCCTCATCATGAGCTATATCCGAAGGTGATAGATCCACCTGCAACTTACACGGTGGTGATTGTAAGAAAATAATACGTCTGTGCTCAATAGATAACAGGATCTCGTATGCAAGAGAGGAAACAAGATAGTATGGAGAATCAAAAATTTGATTACTGTACAACTGATACAGTAGATGGCACTGCCTCCCAACCATGCGCTCTTGTGAAAGAAGCTTCAATAGCGTGCTAGAAATAGTAGAAGACGGAGGCTGGATGCTAAGGAATCAGGAGGGAATCAGGGTTGCTATAATCAGTGATGAAATGGGCTTCACGGACTTGTTCTTATATAGCCACCAGTTGTAGTCAGTTAGGCTCAATTGGGTGGCCGACCTAGTCTGCCCAAAATAATCAACTGGGGGTCGGTCTTGAAATAGGCCACCGACCATACGATAGAACCGTTGCGCAAAACAGAGCAACTAACCTATGGTTCCCATATGGCCCATAGCCATCCGGGATCATCTGAGGCTCCAAACAGGCCCCACAACCTGAGTGGGCTACCCCGGAAAATGCCCTGTCTACCCTCAGTGCGGTCAGTCAAGGGATGCCTTCCCGCACTTGCATGTAGCCTAGTTGGCGGTGTGCCAACTCTATTTGAAGCCGTCCAGCCATCAGGCCATACATGGCCCCCCATCTGGTATCCAAACTAGGACCTACCAGATAATCGAGCTACTCAAATGCCTTCTCCTCATATGGGGGGCTTACAAGTAGAGTTTAGCTAGTTCCCACATAGTTACATGAGAGTAGAGCATTGATATCTAAGAGTGATTTAGGGATTAGAGTGTTTGGTGGAGATGCATGCTGAACTGAAGAGGGCTCCCGAGGAATAGATATATCAATAGTAGAAGTTGAAATAATAGAGGAAGAGGGAACATCATCATGAACCATTTCAAGCATCTGCAACTAAGTAGCTGGCATAAGAGTATCATAGAAAGAAAGAGCCTAAAAGGGATTCGACAAAGGAACCAAAGAAGACACTGGGACTAAGGCTTTCCCTTCAAGGTGCACCCTTCTCCATTCTTTTTTATGCTTAAACTATTGATCCAATTTTTTAGAGCAAAGAGGAGTAGAAACCGGAGGGGAAACCAAGGTGTCCTTAATAAGATTCGATTGACGTGAGGTTGAGGGGAAACTTCGAACAAAATGACCAATTTGTCTACATTCGTAACACACATTTGGGAAGGATGCAAAATTTAACTACAAAAACCCATAATCAATATCTAAATATGAAGGAATGGGCTCTTGCATATCCCACAAGACACAAAATTGGATGTCCCTACTCAAAACTAGAAAATCTTGCTTAGGAAGATACAACACTCTCCCCAAAAAAGCTGCAATAGAGGACAGATGTGAGAGTAGAGGAATTGGCAAGGCCTTCAGAGTGACCCAGATGGGACAAAAACACAGTAGAGTTTTGGCAAGGTCGAAAAGGGGATCCCAAGGCATTACATAAGAAAAAAAACCTGCACCATGTACACCAGCCATATTAACGAACTGATAAAGTGTATCCACATCAATGCAATGTGCATAATAAAAACCTTTACCAAGAAAGACAAAGGAATCTAGTTTGTGATCTCCAACTGCCACTGATGACCAGGCACGTAGAGAAGAAGAATTCATCATGTGTCCCATAAAATAAATACAAACTCCTCATTGTTGTGCTTGATAGAGAGAATCGAGAAAAGATTCAGAAGGTAAATCCAGAAACAACCGTGACCCTAGATTTGGGAACTCCAACACAAATTCTTGACACATACGTCGTAATAGATCCCTTTGAAGCAACATAGAAGCAAAACCGGAGAAGTCCACCTTTAGGACTTGTCTATTGGAGAAGAAGTCACGAAAGCAGGCTGTTTTTTCCTTGCCAAGGATGCAAAAATCAAGGCTGCATGAGAGCTAGGAGGCTGAGAACAAAACTGAGGTGAAGAGATTGAGCTCAAGTAGACAAAGGATAAGAACCGATAGAAGAAGGTACTATGGCAGCAGAAGGTACTATGATAGGTGAAGGTGCCTGAAAAACAAAACAAAGGCAAACACGTAGATGCGGGAGGCTAGCACACAGCAGATGCTAGACGCGGACACACATGCGAAGCTGGAGGTAGAGCATAAGCTGGAGGTGAACACACAAACAGGGTGTCAGTAGAAATATGGGGTGCTAAAAATACAGTATTATTACACACAGCAGAAGCTAGAGGCAAAGTAGAAGCTGAAGGCAAGCACTCAAATGGGCTAAATGGGATAGTAGAGGGAAACGATGGAGGAAGCTCCATCTTGAAGGCCCTTGACACACACACACACACACTCTCTCTCTCTCTCAAACACACACACACAGACACACACATTGTTGCTCCCTCTCTCTCTATCTCTATCTCTCCATCTCCTAAGGCAGTGCATTTTTCTTAGGGGTTGCACTACTAAGAAACCCTCTGTATCATGTACATTCAAGGGGTATTTAGAAAGCCCCTCAACTAAACTTTTTTGCACATAAAAACACACCTCTTTACTTATGAACTAAGTGATTTTTTTCTAAAGTTGAATTCAAATCCTGTTATTGTACAACTCCCTGAGGCATTTTCACACCAAGAAGGTGTATATGTATACCACCATTCTAAGAGAACTGGTCATCAATTCATGTTCCAGCTTTAAAAACAACATTACGAGTGTATGAATATTTTTTGTACTTTTTTAACTCCATCTTTAATATTGGGCTTTACACAAGTCCAAAAGTTTTAAATAGCATGCTATATGAGTTTGTAGATCATGGTATTGGTGCTAGTCTCAGTGGTGTTAGTCACATGGACATTTGCACTAGTACAAATCTCTAGAATCTAAATGAAAATGGCACTGGTGCCTTTCTCCATATGACTGACACCTAGTGAGATTGACACTAGCAAGATTTGCACCAATGTTAGTGAGCTTGTGGTGGAGAATGGTATTAGTGCAAATATCAATGTTAGAGTCAAATAAATTTCTTACATTTTCCCTTTCTCCTTGAGACAATATCCATATGACAGACAGTAGTATTGAGATTGGCACACCAGTGCTGTTCTCCACAAACTCACAGGAGATTGGAACTGGTGCCATTCTAATATATGTGAGTTAATATCACTAATGTCAATCACATGGAGAATGGAACGAGTTCCATTCTCTAGAATTTAAATTAGAATGGCCTTGGTGCAGTTCTCCGTGTGACTGATACCATTGAGATTGGCAGTAGTGCAATTTTTGAGATTCTAGATGGTGGACCTCTTTGGTGTCATTCACATGGATAATGGCACCAGTGAAATTCTATGGAATCTAAATTAGAATGGCAATGGTTCCATTAACCATGTGACTGACACCAGTGAGATTGATACCAATGAGATGTGCACCAGTGCAAATGAGTTTGGAACTAGTGAGATTGGCACCAATGCCATAACCAATTCTCCACAAACGTATTGTGATTGACAATCAAATAAATATCTTATACATAGATCATTACTTTTTTCCTAGTAACACTTTATTTGTTACAATATCAATGTGACTGACACTAGTGAGATTGGAAATTTCCATATGACTGACTCTAGTAACACTCTCTATGTGACAACCTCCATGTGACTGACTCTCTATGTGAAAATTTCCATGTGACTGACACTAGTGAGATTGGCACCAACACCATTCTCTAGAATCCAAATTAGAATGGTATTGGTTCCATTCTCCATGTGACTGATACTAGTGAGATTTGTTTTCATAGTTTACCTTAGCATGGCACTGGTGCCGATATAAATTTTATTGACATAAATATCCTACATAAATATTTCATTTCTTCCCCTATGACAATCTCGATGTGATTGACACCAATGAGATTGCCAATAGTGCCATTCTCCACAAACTCACATAGATATTCATACCATAGTCATTCTCTAGGTACTAAAACAAGATTGGTACAAGTGCCAATTTATTTCGAATTGTGGAGAATGGCATTGGTGCCATTTAGATGAGATTGGCACTAGTGTGATTCTCTAGAAACTCACATGGAGACTTGCACTAGTGCCATTCTAATCCATATGAGTTTGTGGAGAATGACATTGGTGCGAATCTCACCATGACTAACACCACTAAAACTGGCATCAATGTCATTCTCTACAAACTCACATGGAGAATGGCATTGGTGCCAATCTCAATATGAATAACACCAGTGAGATTGGCACTAGTGTCATTCTCTAGAAACTCACATGCAGAAATGCAATGGGGTCAATATCCATGTGAGTTTGTGGACAATGGCATTGGTCCAAATCTCAATGTGATGGTCAAATAAATATCTTATACATAAATCATTGATTTTTTCCAGTAACATTCTCTATGTGACTAACACCAGTGAGATTGTCACCAGTTCCATTCTTGACAAACTCATGTGGGCACCAACTCCATCCTATAGAATCAAAACTAAAATGGCAGGGGTTTCATTCTTGATGTGACTAACATCAATGAGGATGGCAATGGTTTCATTTTCGATGTGACTGGATATTGGCACCAGTGCCATTCCCAACAAATTCAGTGGTTCTTGAGGATGGAATTGGTTTCATTCTCGATGTCACTGGATATTGGCACTAGTGCCATTCTTGACAAACTCACATGGATATTGGCACTAGTGCCATCTTATAGAATCAAAACTAGAATGGCACTACTTTCATTCTCCATGTGACTGACACCAATGAGATTGGCACCATCTCTAGCCATTCTATGCAAACACAAATGGAGATTGGCACCAGTGCCATTCTCCAAGTCTTAAAATGAGATTGATACAAATGCCAATCTAATTCATATTGTAGACAATGGAATTGGTGCCATTCAGACGAGAGTGGCACCAATGCCATTCTAGAGACTGCCACATGTGCCATTCTAATCCATGTGAGTTTGTGAAGAATGGCAGTGGTGCCAATATCTCACATTTTTTTTCATCTTTCACTTTAGCATTGCACTGGTGCAAATCTAGATGTGATTGACATAAATCTTCTAGATAAATCATTTTTTTAAATTACTAGTGCAATTATAATCTTTACATATTTCATAAATTTCATACATAAATGTTTTCATATATTTGATACTTGCACCATTTCCATTCTCTAGGTCCTAAAATGAACTGCCAGTCTAATTCAGATTGTGGAGAATAGAATTGGTGCCATTCAAATGATATTGGAACCAATGCCATTCTACACGAACTCACATGGGGAATGGCACTAGTGTCATTCTAATCCATGTGATTTTGTGGAGTAAACCTGAAAATTCCCCAAGGTTGTAAGTGCTGACCTGTACTCGATACATCATGGGTAAATTTACAAAAAATTGGATCACCCAGCATAGATATGGTCTAATAAAGCTTAAAATGTTATGCACCTCTAGTCAATATGGAATAAATGGAAAGATTTTGTTTAATTAAATATATAGAGGGTGTATAGATACACCGTTTTCAATTGTATGGAAAAGAGTTTGTCGAATTCAATATATAGGGGGTGTATAGATACACCATTTGATTGAATAATATATTTAAAGGTGGTGTAAAGATACAACATTTTTTATAAACAAGGCATACAATATATTATCCTATGCTTATGAATCTCATTTAGAGTCATCAGATTTTGGAATTTCATTTTCACTTTATGGCTTAAGCCTAACCAAATCTCAGGGGGGTCACTATGTATAAACCCTCTATATCACGTGCGTTCAAGGCCTATTTCTAAAATCCCTTATCTATAAATTTTTCATTACTAAAATGTACCCCTTTTCTATACAAATCTGTAAATTTTTTCCAAAACTATTTTAAATAGTCCCTTAGGTATATTTATTTCTGTAAATTTTAGAAATAGAAAATATCCTTCTGTTGATCTCACGTGATAGGGTTACATATTATGAGTGACCCCCCCCAGAACCAAATGATGTTTAGTATGTGCAAGGCCAGGATTAGCGGAGGCTAGGATTAGGAATGGTTATACATTTTTCAAGATCATAGCCATGCTTCTTTTTGTAACTTTGAGTCCTTGATTTCCAGCAATGAATAATGCTACTCACTTCCACCTCTGTCAAGCCCTTTTTATTTGGAATCTATTCACATTTCTTTTTCAAGCAACATTCATATAGTTGTTTCATGGTATATTTTTTGGGGAGACTTTCTATATGAACAAACTTTGCCACCCAAATTGGGCCACCTTGTTCATCCAAGTCTGAATCAGATTTTGCATCAGATGCCCAAACTATAACAAACTTACCCTCTTCAATCTCATCAAATGGTACAAACTCTAGTAAGGGTTTATCCCCCTTCATACCACAATATTTTTGAGGTAAAAGGCATTGCTCAGATTCTTCCTCATATATTTTTGTGTTTGTATCCAATGTGGATCTCGATGACATAGCTTGTTCTGGCCAAAAATATTCAGAGTATTCAATTCTTATTAAAATTTCTTATTTTTGTAAAGATTTGACAAGTGCCTCAATTGACTTGATTATCTCCCCATTCTTTATTGCCTACTTAGGATATTTTTGCATCATACTTTGAAGATGTTCAGTAAAGGCATCCAAGCCTTTCATTTCATCTACGTCAAGTGCTTTGTTCTTTGCAATAACAAATCTAGTTTCCTCTAATGGAGTTACTCTATAATAAAGAATATGGCTCACTCCATAAATGATCTCCATCTACTGAGTAGTGCTTTCATCATAGGAATATCTTTATGCATGATAAATTGGAAATAGTGTGGATTTTTGTGCCCTATTAATGCATCATCTCCCCCTTTTAAATGTGGCTCTATGAATGCTCTCCAATCTACCATTCTCTTTAAGTTAGCCACTTTTGATTCCTCCTTTTAAAACCCTTCAAAATCTTTCCCAATTCAAGACATCATATCCTCCAATGTCAGAACATCTCTTGACTTTAACTCGCTAGTAGAGATAACACTAAATATTTGATCTATGTCTTAATTTGTATGGCTGATAAAAAGAAAACCAACTTTTCTAGGACTCCTTATGCACCTCCTCATAAGTGCCTAAGCCTAGGCATGAACCTAGACCCAATAACTTTAGACCCTAGTAATGCACGTGCTGCCAAGTCCTATGGCTTCCCGCCTTATACTCTGGTCATAGTATTATAGTTGACGTAACAACACACAACTTGGTGTTGTTGGGGGTGACCCAACTTGCTCTGAAATTACTAAAAGTAGGTTGGGTGTACCCCCATTGGGGGTTTGATTATTATTTTTTTAATAAAAATAATATTTGTATTTTTTAAATAAAATGAATAGTCTATGAATATGAATAAAAAGAAAATATACTTTATATATGTATATATACTATTATTTATTATAATAAAATATTATTATACTTTATTATAATGAGTAGCATCACTCGTCTACAATGTACAATGGGTTAGAGACTTGCCTTAGGTCTCAAGGTGGCCTTTAATTTATTTCAAATCGGATCTTGATTAAGACTTAGCATTTCTTCCAGATGGAAAAAATGTGTAAATTTGTAACATCTCTCTCTCTCTGTCTCTCTCTCTCTATCTATCTATCTATATACATACATATATATATATATATATATATTAACATGGATATGATTTTCATTGAATCTACTATATTTCAAATTTCAATGAAGCCTTAGTGCCTTTAGTCAATGAGAAAAATATTTTCTTAAGAAAATGCATCCATCTCTCTCTTTTGTTTGAAACTTGAGTGTGTGTGTGTGTAAAACTATCAACAAAATTGACCTATAAGCTCCACTTCATCATGTTCAAGATAAAACACGAAATGGTAGACATGACGAACGGTCCTATGTACTAGTGGAGAATGTTCATGATAAAAACTCAAATGGTAAACATGACAAATGGTCCTATGTACTTTCATTTATAGATAATGTACTCATTATCCATCACTCAAGTTGAGATAAACATGCCAATCATCATTGACATGCTCATACATCCCAAGCTCATATTATTTTCCAAGTTTATATCTCACAAGTAAATGAAAATTTCATTACATTGACCTAAGCATTGGAGAAAATTAAGCTTAGTTTCCTAGGTAAGGTCTTTTGGTTAATGAATTGTGAAAACCTAGGTAGCAGTAGGACTAGGAGCCACTAACATCTTACATAGCTTAACCATTTAGCTTTACCTATACTAGCTTACCAAAACAGTTACCTTTACTAACAGTTTGCAAGGTCTTGTACGATAATTGGAAATGTATGTTCTAATTGAACTATCATGGTAAAATCAAGAACAAAACCATTCCTTAACCCTCCTAAACTCTAGATTCTAAACACTAGATCTTTAAGCTTGGACTCTAGATAGTATATCCTAGAACCTAGAGCATAATCCCTTTAAAACCCTAAACCCTAGACCGTAGACCCTAAACCCTAGGCCTTGAACCGTAGATCGTAGACCCTAGACCCTAAACCCTAAATTAAAAGTTCTAAACCCTAGACTCTACACCTTAAACCCTATACCCTAAACCCTAAACCCTAGACCCTATACCCTAGCCCCTAGTCCCTAGACCCTTAACCCTTTCCCCTAGACCTTAAATCTTGAATCTTAGACCCTAGACAACAAACCCTTAAATGCAAGCAATAATCCATAAAATATATTGATTTAAGCAACAGGTTGTGAGCAAACCCTAAGATGCAAGCAATAATCTGTAAAATATCTTGATTTAAGCAAGAGATATTGTTGCACACAACCTGTTGCTTAAGCAAGCAGTTGAGGTGCCCACAACCTGTTGTTTAAGCAAGAGGTTGGGGTGCACCTAAGCTTATTTGAGCAACAAGTTGGATGCACCCCAACCTATTGCTCAAGAAATTGGTTGGGGGTGCACCCAACCCAAGTCACTAAAGAATATGATTTGATCAATAGGTTGGATGCACCCAAAAGAAAGTTTGATTATTATTATTTTAATTTAAAAAATATTTATATTTATATTCATATTTGAAAAAAATAAAATAGTGTATGTATATGAATAATTTTTTTTAATTTAAAATATTGTAATACTATATTATAATATTAACATTTTTAATATTATAGATGATATTATGATTTTTTTGTTAAAATATAATATTAATTTATATTTAAAAATAATATATAATTATATTTATAATAGTAGATTATTATTATTTCTTAGTATTAATATTTATTATATTATATAATAGTATTTCAATTGCAAAAATATAATTTGAATAATATGATCTGATTATGTATATATATTTTAATTTAGCTTGATTTTAGTTTGTTGTTATACCAATAGGTTAGAAGAGGGTTGAGAAATTAAAATAAAAGCAAAAAAGGGCAACACGTTGTAATAGGTTAGAAGAGAGCTCAAATTTTAAAATAAAAGGAAAAAGTGCAATAGGTTGGAAGGTGTTGCGTATGCATCAAGTTGGGAAGACATTCACATGTTGCGACATTTGGTAAATTTTGTGAAGTTGAGTAGTAGGTTGAAATGAAGAGAGAACAATGAAAAGTTGAGGAATGAGAAAAACTAATGAAGATTATCATACTTAGACTTATCCTTAAAAAATCCTTAAATATTCCCTACTTAGACTTATCCTTAAAAAATCCTTAAATATGCCCTAACCCTAATTATCTCATATCTTT
The DNA here is from genome assembly GCF_047967505.1 of Dipteris shenzhenensis. Taxonomy (NCBI): domain Eukaryota; kingdom Viridiplantae; phylum Streptophyta; class Polypodiopsida; order Gleicheniales; family Dipteridaceae; genus Dipteris; species Dipteris shenzhenensis. Next base: position 32,901,938 of record NC_141617.1, on the reverse strand, counting down.
TTCTATATAGTACTCCTCCTTCCTCATTCTCCTCACTTTTTCAATTCTCCATGGACAACCTTAAATCCTCCTTCTTGGTAATCCCTCCCTCCCTCCTCTTCCCTCTCTCCCTCCTTTCTCCTCCTCTCCTTCCTTCCCACCTCCTCCCTTCTCCTCTTTCCTTCTCTTCTCCCCCTCCTCCTTCAAGCCATCGCCTACTCCACCCCTCTCTCCTCCTCTTTTCCCACCTCCCCTCCTCCTTCCTTCTCCTCCTCCCTTCCTCCCATCGTTCCTCCATCTTGGGGTACCCTCCTTCAGGCTATCGCTGCCCCTCCTTTGCAGTCGCCCCTCCTTTATCGCCCCTCGAAGGCTGCCACAGATTGCCACCAGCTCCCTCCTCCCTCCTCTCGAAAGTGGTAGGTGTCCTCACGACGGTGGTAGGCACAGCGATGCAGCATTAGGAGTGGCACAACAATGATAGGAGGAGTGGCGTGGCATGGGGAGCTACCGATGTGGCACGAGCGATAAGGGGAACCGCCCCTCCCAACCTCTGGTGTGGGCCGTAGGTTGGGGGGTTAAGATTAATTAAAAGTTTAAAAGCCCCCCCCTCCCAACCTGCGGTGCATGCCACAGGTTGGGAGGGGGCAGAAGATTAATTAAGTTTTAAAGTTTCCCTGCCCAACGTATCGCATGCGCTATCACAGGTTCGGAGGGGGGGATAAGATTAATTCATTTTAAGTTTAGAAGCCCCCCCCTCCCAACCTGTGGTGCGTGCCACACGTTCAGAGGGGGGGTAAGATTAACTAAGTTTAAGGTACCCCCCCCTCTCCCAACCTTGCGATGTAGATGCCATGGTGACTTGTGAGTGAGGAGCAAGAGAAGATCTAACAACCCTGTGAGATCGAGTGAGCGACTTGTTATTGAAACATTTAATTACATGCTTATGCCAACCATACCATATAAGAATTTATCTAACTAACAAGAAGTATGGATTGACCACGATCGATTAAATTATACAAATAAAAATGGCAAACTCTGACAAATTGTCACATTTTAAAAGTCTCATCAACATTTTTCAAAGACATTAAAATTTGGCAATCATAGTGCATTTATTCAACAACATGTCTTCATTTTGTCAATGGGTCGCATTGCCACATCCTCGTTTACATGGAAACTATGCAGTTTTGTTAAAAATGCTCCCATGGAAGGTCACTCCTTTGGATCAATCTTGCAAAGCGCATTCCCACAATCAACTAAGAGCTTGATTGCAACGTCGCCCGTCATGGAGTTGTCACTGAGAGCGTTTGCAGCATCTATGAGAAAGTTGACGATTTTCCGAAATAGCCATCCAATGGCAAAGCAATCTGACTCCGATGCCCATGCACCCTTCGAATTTGCTCAGGTAGTAGTACTGGCATATAATTTTGATGCTAACCATGGAAATTCCCTAGGAGGAGCAAAAGCTGGGTCTTGTGGATATTGACTAGTGCCTTTTTGATGACCCTTTCTCCTTGTAGTTTTTTCTAAATTTAGATATTTACGATGCCTTCCATTTAGTCGTCCAGAGTGCAAGCTTCACCTCTCCATTATCGGGAAAGGCTACATTGCTCACCTTCTCATATAATCCCCATTGTCCTACTGGATCTCCAAACACTCGAGGGATAAATTGATCAAGTATCACTTTCACCTCCATTCGTGTCATTCGACTGCGATCGGGCTAGCGCATGTAAAGAAGGTCAAGTATTCGTGATATCATTTGATCGCGTAGAAATTTTGAGCTTGCATGGGCTCAAATTTCTTCTTCACTCAGTCCTATCAAGTGCTCGATCATTGTCTTATGGGCAAGCATTTGAATCTCAATCTTTAACTGCTCTTGCGTTGCCATCAGAGATGGGTGTGTAGATAGTGTAGTGATCTAGTGCATGTAACAATTGTTTTGTAAGCACTCAAACTTCAAAATAAAGAACATTCAAAATACACATGCAAAATAAAGAACATCCAAAATACAAAATGTAGGTGTAAACTAAATTTCACTCAAAAACAACATGCAACATCATGAACGTTTCTGAAATACTTCCGATCCTTAGAACTAAACTACTAACTTTTCGAGGTAATGGTATATTATGTCAAGCAATTCGTGATCTTGCAGCATAATCTACTACTATAGCAATCATTACGTGATCTTCTACTATTATAGAGCAAATTTTGTAAAGTCACTATCGAGTGTCAATCTATCAACTAGTGGAGGTAAGAACAAAAAACATATAACAGCATCACATAACCAAGATGATCTAGATTAGCTTTGCAAATCACACATCCAGTTGGGAAGAGTTTTATCGGGAGGAACCGGTCGGCAAAAGTGAAGGACAAATTGATGTATGGGTGTGTGTGCCTATGGGCTAGGAGTCCTATGCTAGGAGTGTGTGATGTAGGTGTGCGAGAGTAGAAGGTTCTATTAGGTGCGATTGAGAGAATCGGGGAGTGATTATAGGATCTAAGGATTCCATCCTGAGATCATTGATGATGTCACAGATGAATTCTCTCTTGCCTATATATTTGGCATTCTCCATGAATAAAGTGTTCATAGTTTAGAGATTGCTCTTTTAGTTTGAAGTTCAGCTGGCATTAATATCTTGTCAAAATCCAAAGTTCTCAATGCTTTTCCAATGCTAAGCACTTAAAGAAGACTATAAGAAGGACAAAGTACAAGGTAAAGAAGACCCCAATTAAGAGGATTTGGGAGAAGCCAACTGGTTATGCATATGCCAAACAACTAGGTTTTTTTGAATTTTTATCGAGCAATTTGCATTTATATGGTGAAGGTGATTTCTTAGTTCAGAAATACTAATTTCTTGTAAAGGGACTAGACACTGCTACATCAGTGGTAATACCTTCCCTATGGCCTCCAAAATCAAGATAGATAAGTTTGAGGGAGAGGGTTTTCATACTTGCCAGACCAAACTGAAATTTATTCTCATGAAAAATGGGATCTGGAATGTGGCCAATGGAAAAGAAAAGAAACCAACAACTAGGGAAGGAGAAGCTTTATGGCCCCCTCAGGGTGCAAAAGCACTAGCCATAATTGCTCTTGGATTGATTGATTCTTTTATCCACCACATTGATGCCTATGAGAGTGGTCATGCTGCATGGACTCATCTTGAGCTTGTCTTTGGAGCACAGGGAAGATGTTCCAAGTTTAGCTTGCTAATCAAATTCTTTGATCTAAAATTGGATAGAGGGGAATCCATCTCTTCACATTTAAACTTCACCAAGAGCATACTGACTCAGTTATCTGGCATCAAGTTTAATATTGATGAAGACATTGTAATTGCTATCTTACTCAGAAGCCTAACTGAGGAATATGGCACTATTGTCACTACTCTCACCAATATACCAAAGATTAGTTTGGTGGAAATTGAGGCATCCCTCTTGGAAGAGGAAAGGAAAATCAAACAGAGGAATGACTACAAAGAACATGGGGCATATTTAGCCAAAAACAACTTCAAGGGCAAGAGCAAGATGAAGTGCAACTTTTGTGGAAAACCTAGACATTTTGAGAAAGAATGCTATGCAAAGAAGAAATGTTCAGAAAATCTTCTGGAAGAAGCAAAGATAGAAGAAGAAGAAGAAGAAGAAGAACTAAAAAATGTTAAAGCTCTCAATGCTTTCAGCACCCAAGTCAATTTTGACAAGGACGATGACCAGTTTGTGTGTGAAGTCAATAATGGTTCTCTGCCATGGATAGTCCATCCCGAAATGATTGTTAGTCTTTTGCTTGAAATTTTATCTTGTTGGACTCATGGGGATTTCCATACTTAATCTTTGTCTATCTCCCAGTTGTAAACCAAGAGTCCTAGGAGTGAGTCATAGGTTGGGGACATGTGTGTTGCCATATGATGATGGGCAAGCCATGGAGCATCCCATGGGCTAGGAGTGTGTGAGTGTAGGTATGCTAGAGTAGAAGGTTCTATGAGGTGTGATTGAGAGAATCAGGGAGTGATTATAAGATCTAAGGATTCCATCCTGAGATCATTGATCATGTCATAGATATATGCTCTCTTGCCTATATATTGGGCGTTCTCCATGATAAAAGTGTTCAGTTCGTGTTCCATTGATGCTCAACAAAAAGTGGGCCATCATCCGAATTAAACTCAGCTCTACTGATGCCTGTGTACATAAATAGATATAATATATAAGAAGATCGAAGTGGGGGGAGCCGGATTGGCAAATGTGAGCCATCACCAGTTTTGATCTTTGCTATTATACACATGAGTGGAGGCGAGGCAAATTATACGATCGGGAAGCGAATCATCTCCTAGCCTGACTAAGACATAAACAAACACCTCTCCCTCTCTCTATTTTCCTCTCCCTTTAACTCTCCCTCTCTTTCCTCTCTCTCTCTCTCTCTTACTCTCCCTCCCTCTCTTTCCTCTCTCTCTCTCTCTCTCTCTCTCTCTCTCTCTCTCTCTCTCCTTCAACCCCTCTCTCTATCAAACAGCCTACTGACAGTCAAATAGGCGAGGTGATCGAGGCAGCCCGACTGACCAACTCTAAAAGCTCTAGAATCCCACCAAAAGGTAGAAAGGGAGAGCTATGATGAGAAAGCGATAGGTTTGGTAGGAGTAGTGACAGGAGCGGGGTTCCTTTATAGGATTTATCATAGACACCGTCAGTAAGCTTCTTCTACCGTGTGGTATCTCAACGTACATGATTTCCTATCCTTCCCAATCGGACAATCTAGGCTATCACATGTGCCGATTGCACACGTACCATGCGGTACGGGAAGGTTACCGACAGTGTTTATTGGTGCCCTACTAAATACCGCCGGTATAGATGAGGGACCGTGCGGGGCAACTGGTACCACTTGGTATGGCTACTAGCTACCATGCGGTGTTCTGGTAATGGTCCCGTGTAGTAAGGGCATTTATCGTGCGGTGGTCTGCCGATCGACAACCGGTGTAAAGAATCACATTTTTTGCATTTAGGGCATTAGGATGCGATCTTTAGTTGAAAAGTACATGTTTTTATTTTAAAAAGTATACTTTTTAAATCCTTGCTTGTAGATTGCGCTATGGTCAATGCAATGCTCTTCTTCGCAAATAAACAAGAGAAGCAAAGCTTGAGCAATTAGCTCCTTTTGGAATCCGAGACCACAAATCAAAATAGTCTCTTTCTTTCTCTCACAAAATCTCTGAGACACACTAGAAACTAATCTTTGTCACAAGAAAGAACCTCTCTCTCACAATGGAAAACTCTCAAAGAAATCTCATGAAAATGAAAAATGGAAATTTCTCTCACATGAACAAAAATTCTATTGCTCAATAGAAGTGAATGAAATGAACACTCAAGAACTCTCAATCTTGCTTACTCTCACACAAGGATCATCATGTCTCAACAAAAGACAGGGATACCATGACAAAATATGAAGAGGGGAGAGTTGAGATAAGGAGAGGGCGCACAACTAGAGAGCACACCACAAATGACTAACTGTACACTAGATTTAGTTGAAAATGTAGAATATATACAAACCCATTTAGGGTTAGGGTTAGAGAATCTAAGCCTTTCCTTTATAGCACTCTATGTGTTAGTGCTATGCACAATATTGAACACATGATGTTGAGATGGTTTCTCAACAGAAAGAAGAAAGATGGTGCAAATGGATGAGCTTGGTTCTTTTAACTTATTATGCTAGTATGCATAGCTTTTAATCATGTACATCCGTTTAAAGCCCTATGATAGAAGCTTAGGTTGGAAAAGTGCTAATTCAACTACATGGTTATCTTACCTAATAAGAAGCTTGTACTTGACAAACCCTTAAAGTTAAGGAAGATTGCCTTGGATCTCTACCAATAAGCCAATAGGTGCATTAATTTAAGTATTAAAACATGCTAGCGTGCTCACATGAGCAAGGGGTTGGACATACAATTTCTAGGAGCTTGATTGATCCACCTCCAAGGGCATGTACAAAGGACCTCAAGTCCTCGCCTTACCCTTCATGCTATTCTCATGTAATTCCATAGTTGCTTACATAAAAGGATTCCCATTAATGTCCAATCCATGCTTCCCTTTTCCATATAAGATTTTCAGTGCTTAATCATTTGAATTTGCATAAGAGTGACGTCGTTTTGGTGTGTCTACGCGTAGGCACGCACGAGAGAGAGAGAGAGAGAGAGAGAGAGAGAGAGAGAATTGAGCAAGACGGATCTAAAATTTAATCCCACGTATGTACCCAATGACATTAAAACCCATAAAAGACCAACTGAAAAGTCTGGATATCAATTTATTTATTGCCCTCTTCTCTAGGATAAAAGAAACAGAGATTATTTTCACCCGCACCTTGAATTATTACTCAAGGTAAAACGAAACAGAGCTTATTTTCGCTGCAAGGCCAAAAGAAAGCTCCTGCAAGTTCCGATTAGAAGATTGGGTTGCAGAATTCAGATGCCTTCTAGCATTTGCACGACATCGCTTCCAACGCCGAAAGCCTTCTCGAGGACAGTTGAGCTGATACCAGAGTCGAACAGTGTTTTAGCAACGTCTATGAGTCCTGGGTTTGCACTGCCGAACGCTACTACGGCCTTGGCCGTTTTATGGCCGCTAAGATTGATCTGATAATGCATCAAGCCCTCGGGGAAGACGAACACGTCGCCTTCCATCAGCGTCTGCTCGTACAATTTGTTAGAGCTGTCTATTAGGCCGACATGCAGGATTCCATGGGTCACGTACAGGATTTCAGAAGCTCTCGGGTGGATGTGCAGAGGATTCATAGTCTTAGGCCTAAACTCGAAGAGAGCCATAGCGACGCCTGTTCCGTTTAGAGCCGGAAATTGGCCTACGAACGCTGGTTTCGCCCCAAAGACTCCAGCGGGTACGCCAACGCCACCGCGGAAGCCAGTGAAGGTGAAGAAGTTGGCGTCGATGGAAGAAGCATTGACACCGGGAGGCACTAAGAAATCTTGGAGGATGTTAGGGTCACGGGCAAGGGCGCCGATGACGAGGGAGGCAGCGAATAGCAAGCCGGCAGAGATGGCAAAGGGGAGGCGAGCCATGCCTACAGGAGATGAGCTCAGATGAGCCTGAGAGGGAGGAGGGCAGATCACAAGGAGGAGATGAAAGCTGTGGGGGTGGTCATATATGGAGTGAAGGATGGACAAAGGCGTGCCGAGAAGGTGGAAAAGGCGAGAGCTCTCTGAGGATGATATTCGTTGATTAGCGTCGTTTTGTACAAAGGTTATAACGCCGAGCATGGCAATACCTCCATCTGTCAAGCAGCTATTCTCCGTCACCTTGCCCGGCCCGCTTCTTGCAATATATATTACTATTGACATTGAATTGATCACCCCGTTCAATCTCTAAGACCCCTCGAGAGAACATGTGTGATAAAAATTACAGTCAATTTTCCCAATTCTTGCAAAAGTGAAATGAAGGGCGTGAATTCAAAAGAGAAGAAAACAGCTTGAAGGTTACGAGTGAAAAGAGAGGAGAACAGAGGTGAAAGAGATTGAGGACAGGAGTGGAGACCCTCATTTAAATAAAGGTTGTGTCACAAGCTAAAAGACACAAGCATTTCATATCCCTCTAAGGTTAAAAACTAAACCCCAAACATCATTAGTTTCAACCAAACTACCACTAACCTAAGTTTAAACCAAGATTATCTTTCACTAAAAAAGTCAACATGATTTTTTGAACTAAACATTGTTAAACCAAGATTATCTATCACTAAAAAAGTCAACATGACTTTTTGAACTAAAAATTTAACCTTGGCTCTGATTAGCAAAAAATTAGTGCAGTTTCCATAGACCCATTGGGGGCTAATAAATATCAAGTTTTAACGCATTTAGCCTACAGAAATTGGGTAAAATTAGGAGCGAAATCATGAGCTCCATGCATTTCATCTTACCTAAATGAATGGAGAATGTTGGAAAATAGCTGAAAAAACTTCTACACTTTTTTTATGTGTGGTTCTCACATATGTCTATGGTTCTTGACCTTAATGTTTCCTTGTGTCTCCTTCAAAGATATGGGAGTTTCCCTCTTCCCATGTGCATACCTGTATCACTTCTTATTACATGGTCAGGAAGACAGAAATCCAAATAACCAAAAGAAAAAAAGAAAAAAAGAGGAAGCACTTTCTTACCTGGAAAAGTCATGTTCGGTGTTTCGTGGATTGGCCCTACAAAAGAGACACAACAAGACAAAGCACCCACAGATGTGCACACAGACGTGTTTACTAAACTTTAAAAAAAACTTACGGGCGTGTTTATTTACGCATCTATTTTCACATCTAGAGACCCGCATCTAACAATGCGTCTATATAGCTGACAGACGCGCATATAGACGTGCATCTAGATGCGTAAATAGACGCTCTGCTAAAAAATTCAAAAGACAGACAGACGCATCGTTAAATGCATGTATAGACGCATTTATAAACGGTCTTATAGACGCATTTATAGACGCACAAATAGATGCTTCTCAAATAGACAGATGCGTATATAGATGCGTTTATAGATGCACTGATAGATGCGCTACATAATTTTTTTTTAAAATTTACAGAATGCTGTGTATGTTGTGTATGCTATATAGTTACCCAAATCCCATTTCCACATTGTATAATTCAATTCTTATAGCCAATCGCATTTTAATTATAATTCCAAATAAAACATTACAACTCCAAAACACAATAAAATTGAAAGCTCAAAAAGTGCTTGCATGTACATATAGCATGAAGCTAAGCCATGTCATGTGGCTTCAAGTACAAAAAATAAGAGGAGTGTGTATACAAGAGACACGAAGCCAAGCCAGTGGCTTTAAGTACAAAAAAGAGTAGGTAGCACTACTTCTACGACTAATCTATGTTCTCCACTTCCTCGCTTCCTTCCACGCTCCCTTCTGCGCTCCCTTCTACTCTCTATCTCCTTCCTCATCTTCTTTGTCGTCTTCTTGTGTAGGGACCTATAAACAAGGGACAACATATATCAATGTATGAAAAATCAAATCTTTACGTATAATATTGACATTATTTAATTACTTTCAAATACCTCCGGGGCCACTCTAGTAGCCCGGATATACTGCTCCTCAGTAATCAACCCGTCATGATAGAAGTGCTTTCATGTATTTCCTCTGCGATGGTGGCGGTGGTAGGCTATCTTGATAAGAGTAGAGTATTTGCCCACGATATCAAGCTGCAAGACGACACAATTTGCGGAGGGGTTAGTATAAAGAAACAACCTCCTAATAAACTACATAAGCAATATAATTTGAGATCGATACTTACAAATTAGGCCTCCCATGATTCAACACCCCCTGCTCCAAAATGCACGCTTCCATATTGCTCCATCTGGATCCTTGGTGCCTCCACGTGCTGCAGACTGGGGTCCTCCCTCGCTGACTTCATTGCTTTCTTCCACTCACGCATGTGAGTGGTGTGGGGTGGGCCCCTTGGTGGTTGACCTCCCTCGAGCCTGGCAAGCTCCACTAGTGCTTGCCTCTTAAGTGAAGATCTTTTATTACCAAGTATCATAACAATCTTTGACATGGCCCATTTATCTGTGAACTGATGATTGGGGGGGTTAGGATACCTAGAGTGAACAGCAGCGAGGGTCTCATCAGCCAACCTCTTTGGCTGGTCTTTGTAGTAGATAAAGCAATCTCTGTAATTGTTAGCAATTATAGAGTGCATGAAGGCCATGATGTCCTTCCCCCATGCATCCATCAAGATGCCTCCTGTCTGAGTGATGTCATAGAAGATCATACCATTACCCAAAGGCACATCTAAATCATCTGAATCATCATCGTGCCCACCACTGCCCCTCCCAAAGCACTGTGACATGCATCCCCCACCTCTCTCCCTGCTACTACGCCTGCTACCATGTTGTGTCGAGCTAGTACATTGGCCACTCGTAGCTGGAGACATGGGACTATGTGGACCACTCATAGCTGGAGAACCAAGTCTCGACCGCACAAGAGTACGTCGACAGCTCTGCGAGATAGAAGGACCTCCTGATAGCATGGGGGAAGGGGCATAACATTGCATGGGGGAAGGGGCATAAGACGGCATGGGGGAAGGGCCTCGGCTGTGTAGCCAGCTGGGCTGTGCTGACTCCGCTAGGGTAATCTCAGCTGGTGTGGGGTGGTTTGGAGTCTGTAGTGCCGACTCCTGGGGGGTGTTTAGAGTACCCATCATATACCCGTATAACTCCGCAAGACTAGGAGGGTGTCCTAAAAGGTTATATAAGTCCCTAAAAGTAGACTCCCGGAGATCAGGTGAGCCGAAAGAGCTTCCTGGCCACATGATGAACTGGGAAAAAGAAAAAAAGATGACTAAGATGAGCTGAGAAGAAAGGGGAAGGGAAGAAAAGATTACTGTCGGAAAAGATTACTGTCGGAGTGTGTCTATAGATGCATCTGAGAAGTGCATCTATTTTCACGTATAACAGCGTGTCTATAGACGCAACTGTCTGTGTCTACAAATAGGCTAGACACGTGTCTAGACGTGCTTGTAGATGCATTTTTAGATGCGCTCTGAGATGCGTCTATAGATGCACTCCGACAGACGGATTTTTCTAAAAAGTAAAAAAGGACATGTGCTCGACACAAAAACGTAACACTGATACCAAAATCATGCGTTTCTTGGATATGACAAAGGACAAATCCAAAGAAAGCAACTTTCAAAAAAGATTAACTGTAAAAAGACTTACCTTAGATAGAGGTATGGAAGCTTCTTCTCCTTTTTCAAAGTTGCTTCTCTTCCTTGTTCACCCTCTTCTCCTTTTAAGCTTGGAAGTAAGTGTGGGTGCCTTCTTCTTAAGTGTAAGCTTGGAAGTAAGTGTTGGTGCCTTCCTCTTAAGCATCGAAACTGTGGATCTGCTAATAGCAAAGCAAGCAAGCCATGTGAAGTATAAGTAATGTGAAGAAAAGCAAAGCGAGTGTGCTAAAAGCAGATTTAAAAATCGCATCTATAAGCGCATCTATACACGCATCTAAATACATGTGTAATTGTGCATCTAGATACACAAAGCAGATGCGGTTTTAGACGCGCTTGTAGACATGCACCACAGAACAGACAGACGTGGTTTTAGACACGCCTTTAGATGTGTCATAGAGTTTAAAATTAAATATTTGAAGAAAAGTAAATTTTTTTGGATTTTTTGTTTGTAGGATGTCTTCATCTTCAACAAGTAGCTCCAGTGAGGATGAATCCCTCCATATCCACCATCGCGAAATGTGGTTGGAGCAAAAAATCAAATGTATGTGTGATCGATGTCGCGGAAACATGTATCGTGTACACAAGATTACACTCAATCACATCTCAAAGTATGGAGAATGGGATGCGACCGTAAACATGGTAAGTGTTAAAGAGTTAAGGTTGATTGAGATACCTATGGGCGTTCATATGTTTGAGTTATGATCCCGTTTTAATTTGATACAGGATGCAGTGCCACACCCGCATATGTTGCCCTATGCTCGTTGTGAGGAGGCGAAGCATCGGCGATATGAAGTGGGATCTTTAGGAGGGACCGTTACGGATGCATGGAGTGATGGTAATAGTAGCCCTCCGCCATTACCTCATGAAGCCATGAAGGAGGAGGTGTTTGATGATATGGTGCGAGATTTATATGTCCATCAAGGGAGGGATGATAGCTTGGATCAGGATGATATTTTTACTGTAGCATCGACTCCACTATTTGGGGTGTGCACATTCTTTGTTCTACGTGCCTCCCTTGAGTTACTAAACTTGCAAACTATCTATGGATGGAGCAATGCAAGTTTGAATGCATTACTTAAGTAAGCTTTAAAGTCTAAGGGAGAATAAATTACCGACCGCAAGAGATATGGCAAGGCAACATGTGACCTCTCTTGAAGGATTATATTACAAGCGCATCCATGCATGCATCAACGATTGCGTTTTGTTTCGTGGACTACATAAGGATGCAAGAGTGCCCTACTTGTGGAGAGGCAAGATATAGAGCAGATCTCAAAACTTTGGATGTGCCTCGTAAGGTTTTGTGACATTTTCCCATAATCCCTTGCATCCAACATATGTTCAAGTGCAAATCCATTGCAAAGCTCATGTCATGGCATTCCTCCCATCGATCAACTGATGGCAGGTGGAGAACTTCCACAGACTCTCCTACGTGGAAGCATATTGAAGACACATGGCCAAGCTTCAAGGAAGAACCTAGGAGCTTGAGAGTTGGATTGGGTATGGATGGTGTAAACCCATTTGGTCTCAAAAGCACCTCTTACAGTGTATGGCCAATGATATTGGTGAATTATAATCTTCCACCCTCTATGGCTATTAAGGAAGGACATGTTATGCTGTACCTTCTAATTCCAGGGAAACATAAAGTCAAAAATCCTGATGTCTATTTGGAGCCTTTGATTGATGAGTTAGAGATACTTTGGAGAATGAAAGAATGGGAGTATGCTAGGGGATGCATGAGCAAGGTTGGTATATAGAATGTTATGCATAACTTAGGAGCTTTCAATAATTTAGATTGCTTATTTAATTGATTTTTTCTTGGTGCAGTGCACTATGTTCAATGTTATATGGTGTGAGGGCAAGCATTTTCGAACACAACGGATTGATGATAAGAGAAACACACAAGATTGCGGCATCATTGCTAGCTTTGAGGGAGCCAATGGAGCCATGGATGATTATTGTGGCATAATCCAAGATATTATTAAGCTTGACTTTCGACGCTTTTTTGTGTATGTTTTGGATGTAAAGTGGTTTAAGGACGTGATGGAAAGAGGCCCTAATGCAACAATCAAACGCCATGCAAGTGGCTTTGTAACTATCGACTCCACAAAGTTTTGGCAAAGTAGAAAGGACACACTAGTACTACTGCAACAATGTGAACAGGTACTGTGCACACATATAAAAATACTCGCTTTTAAATATTTGATGCAAGAAAAATAACATGATTGTATTTGTGTTTGAATTAGGTTGTCTATCAACCAATGGTGGATAATACCCGATGGTGGCATGTCATACCTATTATGCCACATTCCAAAGTGATGTATAGTACATTTACTAATATGGAGCGTATGGAGGATGATCATGGCCATGGATGTGATGATGACCATGATACGAGAGAGGAGGATGATCATGAGATAGGAGATACAGATATTGAGGCCATTACCTGTGAGGATGAGCCTACCATTGGTGATGCTGATTTCAATGAGCACATGAGTAGCACAAGTAGTAGTGGGTTGAATGTATTTGTAGATCTAAACACTTGTTTGGATGTTGAAGTAGATAGTTTGGCAAGGGTTGATCTCATTGAGGATGAGATTGAATCGTAGCCCATCATTTTTATTGGCAAAACTATTTTACATATTGTCTCATTCTCCTCACCTCACTTAATTCTTGTATATGTGGGCTTGCAAAAAAGCATTGATGTTTTTGTTAAAATTATATGCTTTGGTAATCATGGGCAATGTTTGGAAAGCAATGATGTACACCAAAATCTCACTTTCTATATTCTCTGGTTTGTGTCTATATATGCATCTAAATACGCGTCTGATTCCCAGTGTAAACGTGCAAATAGATGCGCTGATAAATGCGCAAATAGATGCACTGATAAACATGCAAATAGAAGTGCTGATAAACGCTATGTTAGACGGGCCAATATTCTCTCAGTTTAAACGTGCAAATAGACGTGTTAATACATGCCCAAATAGATGCGCTGATAAACACGATGTTAGACAGGCCCATATTTTCTCAGTTTAAACGTGCAAATAGACGCGCTATTTAAACGCGCAAATAGACGAGTTGTTAGATGTGCTTTTAGACGTGCCTGTAATTCCTCTACTCAAGCAATGCCTATAGACGTGCCTGCAATTTTGTGTGTCTACCAAGTGCGTCTATAGTTGCTTTGTGTTGTTGTGATAAGAGTCCACAAACATGTGTGTACTCTCATCTATAAGAGTATTAAGTTATAGATCAAACCTATGCCACAACAAAAGAAGGGCAATAGTGTCTTCAAATTGGATTTAGACACACATGAGTACATCTTGGGGTGTCGGTGGACAAGGACGACTGAGATAGTACTAAGAAAATGTACGTAGTCTTGGCACCAACACCATTCTCTAGAATCCAAATTAGAATGGTATTGGTTCCATTCTCCATGTGACTGATTACAGTGAGATTTGTTTTCATATTTTACCTTAGCATGGTGCCGGTGCCGATCTAAATTTTATTGACCTAAATATTCTACATAAATATTTCATTTCTTCCCCTATGACAATCTCCATGTAACTGACTCCAATGAGATTGCCATTAGTTCCATTCTCCACAAACTCACATAGATATTCATACCATAGTCATTCTCTAGGTACTAAAACGAGATTGGTACAAGTGCTAATTTAATTAGCATTGTGGAGAATGGCATTGGTGCCATTTAGATGAGATTGGCTTTAGTACAATTCTCCAAAAACTCACATGGAGACTTGCACCAATGCCATTCTAATCCATATGAGTTTGTGGAGAATGACATTGGTGCCAATCTCACCATGACTAAGACCAGTGAAACTGGCATCAATGTCATTCTCTACAAACTCACATGGAGAATGGCATTGGTGCCAATCTCAATATCAATAACACCTGTGAGATTGGCACCACTGTCATTCTCTACAAACTCAGATGCAGAAATGTAATGGGGTCAATATCCATGTGAGCTTGTGGAGAATGGCATTGGTGTGAATCGCAATGCGATGGTCAAATAAATATCCTATACATATATCATTGATTTTTTCCAGTAACAATCTCTATGTGACTAACACTAGTGAGATTGTCACCAGTTCCATTCTTGACAAACTCATGTGGGCACCAATTCCATCCTATAGAATCAAAACTAGAATGGCACGGGTTTCATTCTTGATGTGACTAACATCAATGAGGATGGCATTGGTTTCAATGTGACTAGCACAAAATCACAACGGGAATGGCACTAGTGTCATTCTAATCGATGTGATTTTGTGGAGAATGGCACCGGTGCCAATTGCATAAATATTATACATAAATCTTTCACATATGTTTCCATATTTCACTTTAGCATGGCACTGGTGCCAATCTACATGTGATTTGCATAAATCATTCCTTTTCCCCCCATATTTATTAACTTTAGAATGGCATTGACATAAATATTACTCATGAAATCTTTAACATTTTTCACATTTTCTTCATCAAATGGCAATGGTGCCAATCTACATGTGACTAACATAAATAACACACTATTCAAAAAATTTGGACTTCCTCGCTTCGTTTAGATTTCTTTTTGAACTAGTCACCTCCGCTCAATATCACTTAGTAGAGTCATCAATTGGGAATGTATTTTGGGAACACTAGATGTGTAAGACCCATTAATAAACCTAAAAATTCCCCAAGGATGTAAGTGGTGACCTCTACTCGATACATCATGGGTAAATTTACAAAAAATTGATCACCCAGCACAAATATGGTCTAATAAAGCTTAAAATGTTGTGCACCTCTAGTCAATATGCAATAAATGGAAAGATTTTTTGTTTAACTAAATATATAGAGGGTGTATAGATACACCATTTTCAATTGTATCGAAAAGAGTTTGTCGAATTTAATATATAGGGGGTGTATAGGTACACCATTTGATTGAATAATATATTTAAAGGTGGTGTAAAGATACAACATTTTTTATAAACAAGGCATGCAATATATTATCATATGCTTATGAATCTCATTTAGAGTCATCAGATTTTGGAAATTCATTTTCACTTTATGGCTTAAGCCTAGCCAAATGATGTTTAATATGTGCAAGGCCAGGATCAGGAATGGTTATACATTTTTCAAGATCATTGCCATGCTTCTTTTTGTAACTCTGAGTCCTTGATTTCTAGCAATGAATAATTCTACTCACTTCCACCTCAGTCAAGCCCTCTTTATTTGGAATCCATTGACATTTGTTTTGCAGGCAACATTCATATAGTTGTTTCATTGTATATTTTTTTGGGAGACTTTTTAAAGGCTTTGGTTCATACCATAAAGCTGTGAATGTTATAGGCATTCCCTTCTCATCCCTTGCTATTTGAACAAACCTTGCCACCCAAATTAGGCCAGCGCATCTCTACTATGGTGTACATCTATAGGCGCATCTAAAACGTATCGTAGATGTGATGATAGACACGCATTTAGATGCCCTTTTAGACGCACTTTTAGATGCACATATTGACATGCTTTTAGATGCGCACACTATGAGCTGATTTTCGAACCTACTTTTCGTGTGCTTGCTTTTCTTCACATACTTTTAATGTCACGTGGCTTGCTTTGCTATTAACAGACGTGGCTTGCTTTGCTATTAACAGACATAGCTCTGGGTATCGACACTTATCTCCAAGTACCCACACTCATCTCCAGGCTTACACAATCTTCCCCAAGCACACAAGAGAAGAGGCTGAACAAGGAAGAGAAGAAAGAGAAGTAGAGGGTCATCAAGGAAGAGAAGTAGCTTTGAAGAAGGACAAGAATCTTCCATACCTCTATCCAAGGTAAGTCTCTTGACAGTTGATCTTCTTTGGAAGTTGCCCTCTTTGGATTCGTCCTTTGTCATATGCAGGGAACAAATTTTTTTGGTACTAGTGTTATTTCTTTGTGTCAGACGCATGTCCTTTTCAAGTTCTAAAAAAAGTGAGTCTGTTGGAGCACGTCTATAGATGCACCTAAGAGTGCATCTATAGATGCGTCTGTATTTGGAAACAAACTGTCGTGCCTATAGACACACTGTTAGATGCAGATATAGGTGTGCTCCGATAGTCTTAGATGTTCTTCGTTTTCCTTCCCTTCCTCTTCCACTTCCACGTCCAAGAAAAGGATTGCATATTGAATGATGGAAACAAGTGATTGCATGAATGAAGAAAGGTATTGCATGAATGATGAAAAGGAATTGCATGATTGAAGAAAGGGATTGCATGAATGATGAAAAGTATTCTCATCTCTTTCCTTCTCTCTTTTTCTCTCTTTCCCTTCTCTCTTTTCTCCTCTCTTTCCTTCTCTCTTTTTCTCTCTTTCCCTTCTCTCTTTTCTTCTCTCTTTCCTTCTCTCTTTTTCCTTCTCACTTTCTCCTTCTCTCTTTTATTCTCTCTTTCCCTCCTCTTTCCTTCTCTTTTTGTGGTAATTTTCCTCTCTTATCTCCTCTCTTTTTCTCTCTTTTTCTCCTCTCTTTTCCTCTCCTTTCTCCTCTCTTTCCTTCTCTCTTTTTCTCTCTTTTATCCTCACCCTTTCTCTCTTTTTCCTTCTCTCTTTTATCCTCTCTTTCCTTCTCTTTTCATGGTAATTCTCCTCTCTTTCTCTCTTTTCCTCTCCTGTCTTCTCCTCTCTTTTCTCCTCTCTTTCCTTCTCTCTTTCCTTCTCTCTTTTATCTCTTTTTTTCTCTTTTTTTCTGCTCTCTTTTCCTCTATTTTTCTCTCTTTTCTCCTCTTTTTCCTTCTCTCTTTGTCTCTCTTTTCCTCTCTTTTGTCCTCTCTTTTTCCTTCTCTCTTTTATCCTCTCTTTCCTTCTCTTTTCGTGGTAACTTTCGTCTCTTATCTCCTCTCTTTTTCTATCTTTTTTTCTCCTCTTTTCCTCTATTTTCCTCTCTTTTCTCCTCTCTTTCGTTCTCTCTTTTTCATGTCCAATGAGCAACTTTTTGGTGGGAAGGTGGTATTGTTGGGGGGGGATTTTAGGCAAGTCTTGCCAGTTCTTCCAAAGGCAGGACGAGAGGACATTGTCAATGCTACCTTATGCCACTCAAGGATTTGGGGTCGCACTACAGTATTGAAGTTAACGCAAAATATGCGGGTCCTTCGGAATGGTGATAATTGTGCTGAGCAAGAGTTCATGCAATGGGTTTCGGACATTGGCAATGGGATAAATAGATGTACAAAAGAAGATACTGTTGTGATTCCATCGCATATGCTTTTAGAGACAAAGTCCATGGAAGGCCTCATTAGATGGGTGTATCGAGGGCTTGCAACTATTTTGGACTATGCACCATACTTTCGAGAGCGTGCTATTCTTGCACCTCGAAACATCGAGGTTGATGCAATTAATGCTACGGCATTGAAGGCAATGCCCGGTGAGGAAAGGGAGTACCTAAGTGCAGACTCAGTGGACAACTTAGGGGGAGATTCCTTTTTGTTTGCAGTCGAGTATTTGAACAGTCTTGATCTTGGTGGTGGATATCCCCCGCATCGGTTGGTTTTGAAAAGAAATGCTCCTATAATTTTGTTGCGTAATTTGAATCCTCGCCAGGGCTTGTGCAATGGGACACGGTTGATATGCAAAGAGTTTCACACAAAAGTGTTAGAAGCTGAAATCATTATTGGTAACAATGCTGGTCATAGAACGTTTATTCCAAGGATAACATTCATTCCGACCAACATTAAACTTCCATTCAACATGAGGAGACGGCAATTTCCTATCCGATTGGCATTTGGCATGACAATCAATAAGTCACAGGGCCAAACATTGTCACTTTTGGGGCTGTACTTGGCGACACCGGTATTCAGTCATGGCCAAGTGGCATTTTCACGTATCCGATCATCAAACGCTGTTAAGGTTTTTATTTCGCAGAGTGCGTCTGATGCCAAGGGCGAGGAGATGGATAATACTTCTACCACAAATGTTGTGTACAAGGAAGTTTTGCAATTGGCAACAGCAAGAGCCTAGGAGTATGACATTGCTCTTTCAATCCCTCCTCAGACTTTCTTGGGTGGAAAATCTTCATTTCGGTAATCTTTGTATGGCTTTTTTTAAGTTCTTTCAGTATTCCAACTATCATAGGTCTTTGGGAATGTTGGCTATTTATACAAAGATGAAGTGAGACGTAATATTTCATGACTTTGTCCTTGATAATGTTTGGATTTTATTTTTAATTTGAGTTATGGGTTTGCAATACACTACAGGCTATTTTCTCTTCAAAGCCTATTGTTTTTTTCCAGTATATGTAGATTGACACGTGCATTCTTTTTTTGCAATGTGATAGGATGTCTAGGTAGTTCACATTTGTCACCGAAACAAGAGCACAGGTGCAAGGTACATAGTTGCTTGACAACCACGTTTTATGTTGACATGTTTAATAGTATAGTCACTCACTTTTAGAAAATTGTAGATCCTACGGGCTGGGGATCTCTAGAGAGTGCACAACTGTTGTTGGATTTGCTTGAGCTGGAGAGCTACCTTGGGTAAGAACTGTGTGCATTGTTTAATGCTTTATTTTTGTTAAAACAAAAGTCTTTTTGGATTATATTTGAGTGAGAAAACATGCTATTGTTTGTCTTTTAGGACTGTTCCTGATTCAGGGTTTCTAATGAATCTCCACGTCCACAATCCTTTGGATGGACGAGTCCATTTGAGATATTACGCTGTCCTGGCTTGCCGGCTTCATAGGGATGATGGACCACAGACCATCACTGTTCGTTGGCTGGGATACTATGAATGTGTGTGGACACGAATTTTCTATCGAGGGCAAAATGGGGACTACACGTACACCTTTGCCAGCATTGTTGACAACCCTTTGCGTCTGAGTAAGTACTCTAAAGAATGAGTTGGGTTTTACCAACATACATGTATAAAAGTTTTATGGCTCAATAATTATAGTTTCTAAGTTGTCTTTCTATGTGATGCTGGTCCAGATACGATTGTTGGTACTCCGTTGTATGTTCGTAGCCGTGGTGGACGCGGCGGACGTGGTGGACGTAGACTGAATGGCCGTCGCAGGCTTTTCCCTGCAGTACATGGCCGCAGACTTTTCCCTTAGGAATGTTTGTGTGTGTATTGTAGATTTTGTATGTTCAGTTATGACTTTATTTTGTGGCTGTGTATTTGGATATATCAGTCAGTTCTTTGATGTAGCTATTGCATGTTCAGACATGTGACTGCACTTTTGGATGTGATATTTTTTGAAGTACTCTATCATAGAGAAATTTTTTATTGGACATGGCAAATGTGGAGTACATGGCCGGCACAGGCTTTTCCCTATAGTACATGGCCGCAGACTTTTCCCTTTAGGGATGTTTGTGTGTCTATTGTACATTTTGTATATTCAGTTATGACTTTGTATGCGGATGTGTATTTGGACATATCATTTAATGCTACGGCATTGAAGGCAATGCCCGGTGAGGAAAGGGAGTACCTAAGTGCAGACTCAGTGGACAACTTAGGGGGAGATTCCTTTTTGTTTGCAGTCGAGTATTTGAACAGTCTTGATCTTGGTGGTGGATATCCCCCGCATCGGTTGGTTTTGAAAAGAAATGCTCCTATAATTTTGTTGCGTAATTTGAATCCTCGCCAGGGTTTGTGCAATGGGACACGGTTGATATGCAAAGAGTTTCACACAAAAGTGTTAGAAGCTGAAATCATTACTGGTAACAATGCTGGTGATAGAACGTTTATTCCAAGGATAACATTCATTCCGACCAATGTTAAACTTCCATTCAACATGAGGAGATGGCAATTTCCTATCCGATTGGCATTTGGCATGACAATCAATAAGGCGCAGGGCCAAACATTGTCAGTTTTGGGACTGTACTTGGCGACACCGGTATACAGTCATGGCCAATTATATGTGGCATTTTCACGTATCCGAGCATCAAACGCTGTTAAGGTTTTCATTTCACAGAGTGCGTCTGATGCCAGGGGTGAGGAGATGGATAATACTTCTACCACAAATGTTGTGTACAAGGAAGTTTTGCAATTGGCAACAGCAAGAGCCTAGGAGTATGATGACATTGCTCTTTCAAGCCCTTCTTAGACTTTCTTGGGTGGAAAATCTTCATTTCGGTAATCTTTGTATAGCTTTTTTAAAGTTCTTTCAGTATTCCAACTATCATAGGTCTTTGGGAATGTTGGCTATTTATACAAAGATGAAGTGAGACGTAATATTTCATGACTTTGTCCTTGATAATGTTTGGATTTCATTTTTAATTTGAGTTATGGTTTTGCAATACACTACAGGCTATTTTCTCTTCAAAGCCTATTGTTTTTTTCCAGTATATGTAGATTGACACGTGCATTCTTTTTTTGCAATGTGATAGGATGTCTAGGCAGTTCACATTTGTCAGCGAAACAAGAGCACAGGTGCAAGGTACATAGTTGCTTGACAACCACGTTTTATGTTGACACGTTTAATAGTATAGTCACTCACTTTTAGAAAATTGTAGATCCTGCGGGCTGGGGATCTCTAGAGAGCGCACAACTGTTGTTGGATTTGCTTGAGCTGGAGAGCTACCTTGGGTAAGAACTGTGTGCATTGTTTAATGCTTTATTTTTGTTAAAACAAAAGTCTTTTTGGATTATATTTGAGTGAGAAAACATGCTATTGTTTGTCTTTTAGGACTGTTGCTGATTCAGGGTTTCTAATGAATCTCCACGTCCACAATCCTTTCGATGGACGAGTCCATTTGGGATATTACGCTGTCCTGGCTTGCCGGCTTCATAGGGATGATGGACCACAGACCATCACTGTTCGTTGGCTGGGATACTATGAATGTGTGTGGACACGAATTTTCTATCGAGGGCAAAATGGGGACTACACGTACACCTTTGCCAGCATTGTTGACAGCCCTTTGCGTCTGAGTAAGTACTCTAAAGAATGAGTTGGGTTTTACCAACATACATGTATAAAAGTTTTATGGCTCAATAATTATAGTTTCTAAGTTGTCTTTCTATGTGATGCTGGTCCAGATACGATTGTTGGTACTCCGTTGTATGTTCGTAGCCGTGGTGGACGTGGCGGACGTGGTGGACGTAGACTGAATGGCCATCGCAGGCTTTTCCCTGCAGTACATGGCCGCAGACTTTTCCCTTAGGGATGTTTGTGTGTGTATTGTAGATTTTGTATGTTCAGTTATGACTTTATTTTGCGGCTATGTATTTGGATATATCAGTCAGTTCTTTGATGTAGCTATTGCATGTTCAGACATGTGACTGCACTTTTGGATGTGATATTTTGAAGTACTCTGTCTTACAGAATTTTTCTTTTGGACATGGCGGATGTGGAGTACATGGCTGACGCAAGCTTTTCCCTATAGTACATGGCCGCAGTCTTTTCCCTTTAGGGATGTTTGTGTGTCTATTGTAGATTTTGTATGTTCAGTTATGACATTGTATGCGGATGTGTATTTGGACATATTAATGAGTTCTCTGATTTCACTTTCGGATGTAATATTTTAAAGTACTATGTCGTAGACATTTTTTTTGGTTAGAATATGTTGCTGGTTTCAGACATTTTAGCATCTTGAGACCCGGCAGAGCGGGTCGCTAGCCCATCGTAGACGGGTCAGGTTACTCGAAAAAGTTTCACACGAAAGTGTTAGAAGCTAAAATCATTATTGGTACCAATGCTGGTGATAGAACGTTTATTCGAAGGATAACATTCATTCCGACCAACCTTAAACTTCCATTCGACATGAGGAGATGACAAGAGCGCAGGTGCAAGGTACATAGTTGCTTGACAACCACGTTTTATGTTGACATGTTTAATAGTATAGTCACTCACTTTTAGAAAATTGCAAATCGTATGGGCTGGGGATCTCTGGAGAGCGCGCAACTGTTGTTGGATTTGCTTGAGCTGGAGAGCTACCTTGGGTAAGAATCGTATACATTGTTTGTTGCTTTATTTTTTTGTTAAAATAAAAGGTTTTTTTTCGATTATATGTGAGTGGGAAAACATGCTATTGTTTATCTTTTAGGACTGTTCCTGATTTAGGGTTTCTAATGAATCTCCACATCCACAATCCATATGGGATATTACGCTGTCCTAGATTGCCGGCTCAATAATTATAGTTCCCAATTTATCTTTCTGTGTGATGCTGGCCCATATACGAATGTTGGTACCCCGTTGTATTTAACTGCGGTGGATGTGGCGAACGTCGCAGGCCTTTCCGTGTAACACATGGTCGTAGACTTTTCCCTTAGGAATGTTTGTGTGTCTGTTGTAGATTTTGTATGTTCAGTTATGACTTTATTTGCGGCTGTGTATTTGGATATATCAATCAGTTGTTTGATGTAGCTATTGCATGTTCATACATGTGATTGCACTTTTGGATGTGATATTTTTGAAGTACTCTGTGATAGATAAATTTTTTTTTGGACATGGCGGATGTGGAGCACATGGTCGGCGCAGGCTTTTTCCCTATACTACATGGCCGCAGACTTTTTCCCTTTTAGGTGTCTATTTTAGATTTTATATGTTCAATTATGACTGTGTTTGCGGATGTGTATTTGGAAAGAGTTTCACAGAAAGTGTTAGAAGCTGAAAAACGGGTACCAATGCTGGTGATAGAACGTTTATTGGAAGGATAACATTCATTTCAACCAACCTTAAACTCCCATTCAACATGAGGAGATGGCAATTTCCTATCCGATTTGGCATTTTGCATGACAATCAATAAGCCATAGGGCCAAACATTGTTTGTTTTTGGGGCTGTACTTGGTGACACCGGTATTCAATCATGGCCAACTATACGTGGCATTTTCACATATCCGAGCATCAAACACTGTTACCTAAGGTTTTCATTTTGCAGAGTGCATCTAATGCTAGGGGCGAGGAGATGGATAATACTTCTACCACAAATGTTGTGTACAAGGAAGTTTTGCAATTGGCAACAGCAAGAGCCTAGGAGTATGACATTGCTCTTTCAAACCCTCTTGAGGCTTTCTTGGGTGGGAAATCTTCATTTCAGTAATCTTTGTATAGGTTTTTTTAAATATTTTGAAGTACTATGTCGTAGACTTTTTTTTTGGTTAGAATATGTTGCTGGTTTCAGACATTTTAGCATCTTGAGACCCGGCGGAGCGGGTCGCTAGCCCGTCGTAGACGGGTCAGGTTACTCGTGTTATCAAAGCTTGCTGAAAAGTTTACTTGGTTATCTTAGTACGTAATGGTGAATGATGGCAAGCGATGGTAGCTGCGACGTACCGCACGTTGATGTGCAGGACTTTGGATGTTATCTTATGAAAATGAAGAACCATAGATCGTACGTGGACATTATGTCGGACCGCGGACCTTGCCAATCCTAAGGACCTAGGGAGATAGACCTGAAATGCGACCGGTGCTACAGTGCTAGGCACAAGCCTGCAAGTCTGACAATGGTGACAAGGGATCAAGGTACTTTCAAAGATGTGCAAGGGCGGCGGGCCGGCAACGATGGCGGGCCGATATGACAAGAACCAGAATCTTTTCCAAGCGGCTCCATAGATAACGCCGTGACCTTGAAGCAATGAAATTATTCATCCAGGTAAGATGAAAGCATGGAGCTTTTGAGTTTTGACGCGAAGGCAAAAGGGATGTTGTTTTGGACTCAAAAAGTGGGTTTAAGCTAAGAGGGACTTGAAACAGTTGATGACTGTGGGAATAGAGACCCTTGTAAACGTCGGATTAAGCTATGAAGGACTTGGAATCACTTTGATGTGTATGTTTCGGCAAAAGCGCGTTACCACGGTTTGGCGGACTACGCATATTTCTACAAAACGACGCTAAGAAAGCTCGCCTTCTCCATCTTCTCTCATGCACGCGCATTTGCCCATCCCTCACGCCCTATATAAACACTTCCACAGCTTTCATCTTCTCCTTGTGTTATACATCTGCCCTCCTCTATTCATCTTAGCTCATCTCCTACCATGGCTCGCCTTACCTTTGCCATCCCCGCCTGCTTGCTACTCGCCGCCTCCCTTATCATCGGCGCCCTTGCCCGTGACCCTGATATCCTCAAAGATTTCTTAGTGCCTCCCGGTGTCAATGCTTCTTCCATCGACGCCAACTTCTTCACCTTCACTGGCTTCCGCGGTGGCGTCGGCGCACCCGCTGGAGCCTTTGGCGCCAAACCAGCATTCGTAAGCCAATTCCCGGCTCTAAACGGAACAGGTGTCTCTTTTGCTCTCTTCGAGTTCAGGCCTAAGACTATGAATCCTCTGCACATCCACCCGCGAGCTTCTGAGATCCTGTACGTGACCCATGGAATCCTGCACGTGGGCCTAGTCGACAGCTCTAACAACTTTTACGAGCAGAAGCTGATGGCAGGCGACGTGTTCGTCTTCCCCCAGGGCTTGGTGCATTATCAGATTAACATGAGCGGCCATAGAACAGCCAAGGCTGTAGTAGCATTCGGCAGTGCAAACCCAGGGCTCATAGTCGTTTCTAAGACCCTGTTCGGCTCTGGGATCAGCGCAACTGTCCTCGAGAAGGCTTTCAGCGTCGGAAGCGATGTCGTGCAAATGCTCGAGAGTCCGCTTTCTACCTGAGCATTTGATTTCTGCAACCTTGATTTTGTCCAAGCTTCTACTGAATCCACTAAAATTTGTAGGAGCTTTCTTTTGACATGTTTCATTTGGCATTGGATTTATTGAATTTATTTTGGCAGTGAAAAAAATCTCTGTTTTGTGTAATAATTTATCATGGCCAAAAATAATATCTGATAATTGATTCTTTGATGCCAGAGAAAAGGGCAAATGTGTCAATTGACGTCATCTGGTTTAGGAGCTTTCTTTTAACATTTAGTATCTATGTTTCCTTTGACATTGGATTTATTAAATTTATATCGGCAGTGAAAAAATCCTCTGTTTTGTGTAATAATTTATCTTGGCCGAAAATTATGTCTGATAATTGATTCTTTGATGCAGAGAAAAGTGCAAATGTACCAATTGACGTCATCTTGTTTTTTTAAAAATCTTTTATGGGCTTAAAAATATGATCACACTACATCACTCATTTTACTTTTAGACTCACTCACTCTCTCACACTCTCTCTCTCTCTCTCTCTCTCTCTCTCTCTCTCACTCTCTCGCTCACTCACACACACACACACACATTTTTTGTGAAATCTTATATTTCTCTCTCTCTCTCTCACACACACACACTTTTTTTTTGGAATTTCTCTCTCTCTCTCTCTCACACACACACGCACGCACGCACGCATGCACGCATGCACGTGCGCGCGTGCACACACACACACACAGAGGCAAAAAGAATGTTTCATTTAAAACCATATTTAAAGCTGCAACATCAATAGATGACTAGTTCTCTTAGACATGTGGTGTACATATATACCTTCTTGTTGTAAAAATACAACCTTAAAGATACCCATGTTTCATCAAATGTTCTTGGTGTTAAAACACACCCTTAAGGCGAGCGAGGCCAGTGTGAGGATGGAAGACCCCCCCTAGGCACACCCCCCCTCCCCAACCTATTGCATATAGGGGGAGGATCATCCACACCCCCCCCACCCCTACCCTTCCTCGCCCCCCAGTAGTATTATGCATGCAATAGGTTTGGCCCGGGGGAGGTAATCCCCTTACCCACCTCCGACTCCATCTCCCTCTCCAAGTCCTCACATGTGCCTCCATCATTGGCTCCCTGCGAGTGTTGATATGAGAGAGAGAGAGAGAGAGAGAGAGAGAGAGAGGTGGGGGAACGGTGGAATGCCTCACCCCCTCCCATCTCCTCCAGCTCCCCTCCTTCCTGCCAAACTACTGGTATGCAATAGGCCCCCATCCTCCTCCTTCCCTTCGCCCCAAATTGTTGACATGCAATAGCCCCCCCTCCACCCGCCTGCTTGCTTGCCCCCTTCCCCCTATTGGCTGGCTCAACATGTTTCAAGTGCAATAGCTTTGTGGGGAGGGGGGAGGCAGCAGTGCAAAGTCGGCAAAATGAAGAATACAACCCATGATCTCTATGTTGGAAAATTTCTTCTTTACCACTAGGCTATGAGACATTAGATCCTTGCCTGGCTTGGCCTCCTCTGCCTGCTTTGGCCTCACCCACCCTAGCCTCCTTTACCATCTTGGCCTCCTCCTGGCTCTCGGCCTCGCTTGTTCAAGTCTTTGCCCACACTGGCCTCCCTCAGTTGTAAGTTTGGTGTTAAAAAATCTTTAGATTTTGGTATTTGTCGAACGGTTAGTACTTCATTCTTCTCATATAAAACCATATCTATAAGGTTTTTTAGGGTGAATACCTATTTTAGGAGAAGTAATTAGAAATTATGAAAAATCCCAACAACTCTCACACTTGTAACCATTCACCTTAGAAATATTTATTTTTTATATCAATTGAACTAAGAAACATTTCCTGAGCCCTAAATCCAAAACTCTAGACCCTGAACCCCAGATCTTAAACCCTAGATCCTAGATCCCCAATCCTAGACCTTAAACCCTGGGTCTTATATCCTAGACATTAAGGAGAACACTCTACTAGAAATTATGAAGTGACAGGTGCAAAACTGCAACTTGAGACAAAAATTTTCAAGTAAAGTGAGCTAAAGATTTGGAATGAAGTGATTGGAAAATGCTAATGAAAGAGGAAATGATGAGGATTGGAGAATGCTCTACTAGAGAATATGAAGTGAAAGATGAAGAACCATAATGTGAGACAAAATATTTTGAATAAAGAACGAGCTGCAATCTTGCAATCTATCATATGAAACTTCCTCAG
This sequence comes from Dipteris shenzhenensis, assembly GCF_047967505.1. Taxonomy (NCBI): domain Eukaryota; kingdom Viridiplantae; phylum Streptophyta; class Polypodiopsida; order Gleicheniales; family Dipteridaceae; genus Dipteris; species Dipteris shenzhenensis. The sequence continues at coordinate 32,874,520 of NC_141617.1, read as the reverse complement.
GAGACTGTCAACATACTTGAGCTGACTCATGAATGTGCTATCTGAATCTCTCCAGAACTCAATTCCAAGAGAATAGTGCATAAGTAGAAGATCTTTCATGTTGAACTCTGCAGATAAGTCTTGTTTTAGTTTTGTGATGAAGCTATCCTTGCTTCCTGTCATAATCATATCATCTACGTACAAAAGTGCAATAGTAATGTCTTCCCCTTGAACTTTGTAGTAGAAAGTATGATCTGCATTGGATTTCATGTATCCGAGATCAGCAAAATACTTGTTGATTCTACCATAGCAACTTTTGGGTGCTTGCTTTAAGCTGTAGAGACTTTTCTTGAGATGGCAAACCTTATTCTCTTTTCCTGGTTCAACATAACCTACTGGTTGTTGCATGCAGACTTCCTCATCTAGATAGCCATTGAGAAATGCACTCTTGACATTGAGTTGATATGAATTCCATCTACTGAGTGTCAATAGTGATATAAAGAACTGTATTGAATCCATCTTTGCTAGTAGAGCATAAGTCTCATCATACTCATGACCATATTGCTGTGCAAATCCTTTTGCAACTAGTCTACCTTTGTATCTTTGGATACTTCCATCTAGATTGTACTTCACTTTGTATACCCATTTGTTTGCTAGGGCCTTATTTCCTGCTGGAAGGTTGCATAATTCCCAAGTATTATTCTTATACAAAGCATCCATTTCTTCATTCATAGCACTTCAATGCCATTCTGTCTTGTCTACTGCATCTTTGAAGTGCACTGGCTATTCTGTAGCCATGATGGTAGTCATAAGAGCATAGTTGGTGGATTCAACCTGAATTGCTTTTCCTTTCTGAGCATATCTCAATTTGGCTAGTGGTTTGCTTTCCCTAGTAGACCATCTGAGCTACTATGGCTCTGCTTGGGGTGTTGTTGGGTGGCAATTCTTGCTCTTCTTCATCAACCTATTCTGTAGATGACTGTGAAGTGGATGCTGCTATTTCCTGTGTGTCTAAGGTTTTCCATTCTAATTCCTCATCAAAGATTACATCTTTGGAGATAATGACATTGCAGTTGATGGGGATCATACAACGTGTATTCTTTGCTTTCTTCATTGTAGCCAACCATGATGCATTTGTGTGATTTCACATCCAATTTTTTGTGACGATTATCATGTATGTGGGCATATGATATGCAACCAAATATGCGGAGATGCCCAATGTGTGGCTTATGTCAAGTGAATGCTTCATAAGGAGTCAAACCCTGTATCAGTTTGGTAGGAAGACGATTAAGCAAGTAGTTTATAGTGGCTATTGATTCTTCCGAATATTGATTCAAAAGATGCTTCTCACTGACCATTGCTCTATCACTGTCTGCTAAAAGTACCATTCTTCCTTTTAGCTCTTACATTCTGCTGAGGAGTATATGCACATGTGAATTGTCTTCAAATACCATGACATCTGTAAAAGTTCATGAATGCTGAAGACATGTATTCACCTCCTCTATCAGATCTCATGACTTTGATCTTTCTGCCTGTCTGGTTTTCTACCATGGATTTGAATTCTTGAATTCTTGCAATCTGGAAAATACTTCAGATTTGTCTTTTAGAAAGTAGACTTAACAATATCTGCTATAGTCATCGATGAAAGTCAAGTAGTAAATTGAACCATTTATGCTATGGGTCTTTGCATAACCCCATACATCTGTATGAATCAAATCAATAATACCTCTTTCTCGAGAGTTGGAGCCCCAGGATAATGTCTTGGATTATGCTACAATAATCATCCATGGCTCCATTGGCTCCCTCAAAGCTAGCAATGATGTTGCAATCTTGTGTGTTTCTCTTATCATCAATCCGTTGTGTCTAAAAACGCTTATTCTCCCATGATATAGCATTGAACATAGTACACTACACCAAGACAAAATCAGTTGAATAAGTAATCTAAATTGTTGAAAGCTTCTAACTTATGCATAAGATTCTATACACCGATCTTTTTTATGCATCCTCTAGCATACTCCCATTCTTCCATTGTGATATGCATCCCCTCATCTCTCTCTACTCTCTCCATTTCATGAATGTCCTTTGGAAGTTCTCTTAGATGCTCAAGGTACGGCACACGAGATCCATGGTGTGTACGAAAGACGACCCTTTCTCCTTGTCTTCTTGCCTTTGCATCCTTGTATCTTATCACCCATCTTTTCATCACATCACTATTAAGCATGTAATAGAGGTTTAGATTATTGGACAACACTTTTAAAAGTGACATAACTTTCATATCCAATGTCCAAATATAGTCATTCAACCACTCAAATTGATCGGAACACCCCATTTGAGCATATCTGTGGAGTTATATTTTGGAAAATCTTTCATATATAGTATTAAATATTACATGTATTTTATGAGAGTAATATATAAGCCCAAGTTAATACTTATTTATAGTAATTTAAACTTCTTTAGAAACATGTCCATAAATATGCTATAAAAACACTAAAAAGATATTGCCATATGATATAAATGTGTTAATAAGTAATTATATATGCATAGTATTATTTACAGTAATCAAAATTTTGATTCTCCATACTATCTGTTTTCTCTCTTGCATACGAGATCTTATTATCTGTTGAGTACAGACGTTGTATTGTTTTCTTACAGAAGGTAACAAGAGCAAAGTGGAAGAAGTGTTTTACTGTAAGGCTGCTGGCAAGATGGAAGGAGTAAGCTTGAGGAGAGGAGGAAGGTAATGAGAGAAAAGTGAAAAAAGTGTTTGGCTATTAAGCTGCGGGTGAGATGTAGAAAGCGAATGACTAGAGAGGGATTTATAGAACTACACACTCATAATGTGAGATAAATATTTAGAATAAAGAATTGGAAGAGTCTAAGATGTTGCTAAGATGATGGTTGGAGAACACTAGACTACTAGATTGTGTGAAGTAACAAATGCAAGACCGTAATGTGGGACATGTGAGATGGTAGATTTGAGTACATTGAAATCTATAAAATAAAGTGATGGAACACAAGAATGATACAATTATTAGATTCTCATAATGAGATATTTATTGTATATAATAAGTTAGACTTCGAATAAAGTGAAACCAACTAAATAAATATAAAGAGGTGAGTTGCCGATTGAGTGAAGTAAAAGATGCAAGACCGTAATGTGAGAGACATATGAGATGACATATTTTGAATACAGTTAAATCTATGAAATAAAGCAATTGAAGAAAAGATTAATATAATTATCACACTCCCTTCTTTCGTCCATCCTAGTCCTTCTACAAGCACATTCTTCTTTCATCACTCTTAATTTATCATCTCCCCACCCACCATGGATGTCCTTGGCATCATTGCAGATGTGGAGTTTAGAATCGATAGTCTCACAGAATGGATTGTTGACCAAGACCAAGGAGAGACGTAAGAATTCGACAAGACTCTCCACTTACATGGATGGAGAGAGAGGAATTCGATGCATAGAGGTGGGCAGAGAGCGAGGAGACTCAAAAGATAGCAGAGAGTGAAAGACTTTTACAATGTATTATAAAAGCACGACAAGATCTCTTAGACTTCTTAAGCAACCTATGTTATCATAGTACTCAGTATGGCTGATTTGATGCAAATGCTAAAAAAACAATAAGGGCCTCCCAAAGAGATTATTAAAAAACAATATGTGACTGCTTGAATTTCTTCCTTCATTGTAATTATGTTTAGGATACGGACATGAAGTCCGTGGAAGATTGAATTGTTGAGAAGATAAAGAGGTCCTAATGATGAGATCTTCTAGTGTAATCTCCACTATGTGGCCTGTAATAGTTGTTAATCTTATTTTGTATTCTTTGCAACAACACTGGTAGGGCTGAGCAAATCATATTAGAAATAGTTGGCCAATAATACCCTGCATGTAGAATCTTCTTGGTGGTGTAATCTGTTGCATAGTGTCCACCATAAAAACCATCATGGTATTGCTGCAACACTTTGGGTACTTTTTCAACAATTATAGCTCTTCTTAATACACTATCCATGCCTTGGCAATACAACACCCCATCAAAAGTGTTGCTTCACGATGTGATTTGCCGAAGTCCACTATCCGTCGTCGTACTAGCAAGATTTTTTAATGACCTCATGCCAGCTTCGCAGTTTGCTCTTCTCACATCCCTGATTGATCACCCTACCTTGGTAGAGTGTAGGAGGCTTGCTGGTCTTGTGTGATGCGATAAAAATGATGGTCCAATTTTAAAATATGATAAATGATGCAATAATTAATGTATGCCTTAGTCATAAACCTCAATCGAGGTATTCTATGCATCATGGTCATAAACCTCAATCAAGGTAGCGCCTTACTATTTCTGCGGATCTTCTACCACTGATAACTAGTGCAGTCAGGTGAAAAGAAAAGGTGGCCAAAAATTTGTAGACACCTCCATACCATGGATCTGCTTCCATGGATGCTACAAGGTTCACTTCAAGACTTTCCTCCAATTCAATTAAGGCATTCTACAAATTAGAATAACCCTCTTTTATAATTTTGAAGGCAAAATTATACTCTTGAATGATTGCGAACCACTTAATACAATTTATTTTTTAGTAGCAAATTCTCAAGAAGTGTGGCTCTTATGACTATATAATGTTATAAAATTTGACCCTATAGCATGATTTGAGTAATCTTATTGTTTTGAGTTGCAAATTCTCATCAAGTGTATCCATAATAAGTGTCCCTTATGTATCCATGAGAGATTGCCCCTTATGTATTCACATATAATCAAATAATAATACAAATTGAATAAATATCATAAATAAATATCCTAATGTATTGAAACATTTAACATAAGTAAAAAAGACACTATTATTAGTCAACACAAACAAGGTAAAAATATTCAAGGACTCATGTTTCTTTCTACAGGCTTTACAACAGAATAGAGTCAGCAGAATAGAGTCAGATGAATCCTCTTGAGGCTATGATGCTCTAAGAGTACATTGATTCTCTACTTCTTGTGTAGATGGTGTACATTGAGTTTTACAAGATGTGATGTTGTAGATGCACATTGAGTCTCTACTTCTTGTGTAGGATGAATGCATTGAGTCTCTAATTCAAGTGGAGGTTGTAATGCTTTTGCTATAGAATCATTCTCTGCTTGAGGGTGTGATGCACAAGGAGACTAAATTGTCTCTTGTTTTTCTTTGGCTCCCTCGGGTTCTTCATTAACATCATGTTGTTTCCCAATGATAGCAGTTAGGTCGTGAATATATATGCTTCTATTGAGACATGTTCAAAAATTTCTTTGAGAAACAACATGAAGCTGTAGGCAACTCTCCACCGACTACTAAACTTGTCTTTCTGCTCCACTATGAGGCATGTCTAGAAATTTGGTTGGTCTTAATGCACCTTGATTTTTATAATCACAGATACTAACTTGTTTGTAGACCTGTACATCATGACATATGACAAAGTGAATTTGTGTAGTAAATAGTAAGATGCATGTTCATAATGATATGATAAAAGAACACTTACTTGAACACCCTGTGAAAGCCTCTTAATGAATTGACAAGCCAACAATGGTTATCATCAAGATCCCATACTACCAAGATCCAATGTGAGCTGCATCACCAATAAAGAAAAAAATATTTATTAACACAATATTAAGTATCAATTGACATAATATTACAAATAAAAGAGTAAAAGAAAGGTTGAGATGATACTTACTTCTCATAATATGGCATAAAGACGACTAGCATGCCATCCAAGTCTAAAGGTTAGAGCATTGAACAAACATCATATGCCTGAATGGTAGATGACATAGATGCATGTAGATGCAAGTCTGTATATGTCAAAAATGAGGTTTCACCATTGCTCAAATTAAAATTTGAGCAAGGAGCAAAAAGCAGTTATATCCGACTCTCCACCCACAACTGTGGCCATCACTCTGCTTCAGTGCAGGGCATGTTACCTACTCTATTTGATATTCTAAGTCAGCTTTTGTTTGCATAAGTGCATCTATAGCACCAACCAACTTTCGAGCCGATCTACACATCAAAATAGATAACATAAATGAATGTGCGCATTGCATAGGATGCATCTCATTGAAGTAATTGTGACAAAGGTAGGTTATACTTACTTTGACACATTGCCATGTATAGATGCTATTGAATTGACAAGGGGGGTGTTAGATATGCTCAATGCCCCACCCTCCTAGGAACCACCAGTGGTTGAAGGTGCTCAAGTTGTAAGGCCTCCATATGAAGAGAAGCCATGTGTGAGCCCGAGACACTGGATGGATCCTGACTTGCATGTCAGATGAGGTCTATCAATGAGACCGTTGATGGTAGAAAGGTGATTGTGTGGGAGCTCCTTATTCTTGCTGGGGCCTAGGAATATTCCTTGAATATTCTTGTTGGGGCATGGGAATATTCCTTGCGATGTTATAGGGAATATTCCTTGAATATTCCATGGATGACTAGTCAGTTCCACCGACTAGGTTGACTGGTCGGCTTCACCGACTAGGTTGATTGGTCGATTCCATCGACTATGTTGATCCGACTACCACCCTCATAGCTACAAAGAGGCGAACTCTCGAGTCCCTTGCACAAGATCAGATCTTCCAGCAGAGATCTTCTAGCTAGTAGCTCTTCACCTAGTATCTGTCTAGATCGCCATCTAAGCTCCACTGTGGGAGTGCACGGGTGGACGGAGCCATCATCTATACTACATCAGTATTGAAGGAAAATTTTGTTCGTCTTCAGTTTACTGTGTACTCTCTATTCTTTGTTCAATTTTTGTTCTGCTGTGCCGTGTAGTTTAAAATGGTATCAGAGCCCAGGAAGCTCTCTAAGGATCGAAGAATAGAAGAGAGGCGAGGGCTTCGACAGCATACGGAGTGATGGCAACAGGAAGCGGCTCAACAAGAAGTGGCTCGAGTTCAGTAGCTACTATTGCTCCAACAATCCAGGCGTTGAGGATTCACCCACCAGCCTTCACCGAAGGCAAGCTAAATGGTACGAACTACTCTCTGTGGAAGTTTAAAATTATTGCTATTCTAGATTCATATGAGCTTCTAGAGACAATACTGGGGACTGACCCAGAACCACAAGGAATCCCTGACCCAACAAATCCGGGGAGTATGATACCTCCTAATGCCAACCTTCTAAGAGCTTGGAAACGTAGGAACACAGATGCTCTGTGTGCCCCGGTTACAAGTACTACTGATAGTGTTTTGACCTTGTTTCAGCATACATCTAAGACAACTGTGGCCCTGGAACATATTGAAGAGTCAGTATGAGATGCGGAATCAGACAAGGATCTAGAAATTGGAGAATCAGCTCGTAGTAGCTAAGAAGTTTATTGAAGGAGAGATAGCGGAGGCATTCATAACCTGAATTAAAAATCTGTGTGACTAGATGGCTAATCAAATTTCCTACTATGCCTCTGTACATAGTAGGGTCTTCCAAAAGCTCACCTGCATTTGCGCTCAGCTTCACATTCTGCTCCAAAGGAACTGAAATAGGCTTAAGCCTGTCATCCCATATTTGGACAGCATGTCCAATCCATACTGCCTCTACAAGAGCTGTATCCCACTTGGTGATCTAATCACCTCAATGCCCAAGAAATAATGCAGCTCTCCCAAATCCTTCATCTCAAACTTATGCTTCAATAGCATTTTCACATGACGGATATCCTCATCACTATCACCTGTGATGATCAAATCATCAACATAGATGACAAGTAGCATAATACCTTTCTCTATTTTTCTCACATAAAGTGAGAAATATGCCTTGGAAATCTGAAAGCCAATAGTGACAAGATACTATCCTATCTTATCAGACCATGCTCTAGGTGCTTGCTTCAAGCCATACAATGCTTTCTTCAACCTGCAAACAAACTCAAGATGGATAGCATGAACATAACCTGGTAATCACCATGCAAGAAGGCATTTTTTACATCCATCTGATGTAAAGATCATCTCTTTGATGTAGCCATAGCAATGACTACTCTTACGGTTGCCATCCTTGCAACCGGACTGAATGCTTCTTCATAATCAATCCCATATGTTTGTGCATACCCCTTGACAACTAATCTTGCCTTGTATCTGTTCACAGAACCATCTGTATTGAGCTTCACCTTATAAACCCACTTACAGCCAATTGCATTCTTGTCTTTAGGCAAAGGCACCAATTCCCATGTAGCATTTGCTTCCCAGGCATCCATTTCTTCATCCATGGCTTTCTCCCATTTTTCTTTTCCCACGGCTCGCTCAAAAGAAGGCTTGCTCAAAAGAAGTGGGTTCTAGTTCCTGTATCACTTTGACCATATAGGCATAGTTCTGTAAATCCATCGTATTTCAGCCTATCCACAAGATACCTAGCTCTAGTAGACCTGCGTAAAATAGGCTCACTTCCAGGTGCTCTCAAAACATCCCTAGTCTTCCTTACTCCAGGTGTAACAATAGAAGGAATACCCAACTCATCATCAATGCTCTGTTCTGAGCCACTGGATTCACCATCCACATAAGAGTGACCTGCATTCACATCAAACATGGGCTGATCTACCTTCTCTTTTCCTTTTCGTGATACTTGCATACCACTATCTACATTGCTTTGAGGAGATTCTCTTGTTCTCAATCTGCCTGTCCATGGTGAAGTATGTGAACCATTGCTAGAGGACACTATATGTCTGCTAATATTTTGTGATTACTGCTGTGAATTCTGTGTAGCATTACCATTTTGTGCATCTATATCATCGATCACATTTACTGGTTTATACCAGCTGCTCATCGCATCAAAAACATCTCTGCTCACTGTAAACTTACGAGTAGAAGGGTTATAGCATCTATACCCTTTCTGTTGCAGAGAATAACCAATAAAGATGCACTTCTCAATTGTTGGATCCAACTTGGACCTCAACTCATCTGGCACATGAACATATGCAATGCAACCAAAAATTTTCAAATGAGAAATATCTGTTTTCCTACCAGTATACATCTCCTCTGGCGTCATGCCATGTATTGCTGCAGTGGGAGTCCTGTTCATTATGTAAACTATTGTAGCAACTGATTCAGCCCAATAATAATCTAGTAGGTATTTTTCATTTAGCATGGCCCGAGATACCTCTCCAATATGCCTATTTTTCCTTTTTGCAAGTCCATTTTGCTATGGGGTATGACTGCAACAATATTGCTACTTTATGCCATGCTCTTGCAGGAACCTTGCAAACTCATTTGAGAGGTACTCTCCCCCTCCATCTGACCTTAGGCATTTTATTTGCAGGCCTGTTTCTTTTTCAACCATAGCTTTAAAAGCTTTGAAATGCCCAAACACTTCACTTTTCTTTTTCATAAAATGTACACAAACTTTTCTGCTATAGTCATCAATAAAAGTGACAAAATAATGATAGCCTCCAATAGATGCAGCTTTAGTAGTCCACACATCAGACTGGATTAATTCCAATGGCTTCTTACTCTCTTGAACATGCCTAGGAAATGGTTTCCTTTCCTGTTTTCCAAATTGATAGGCTTCACATACCTTATGCATATCTGCAACCTTGAATTTAGGCAATCCTGCAACAATATTTTGGGCTTGCATTAATTTAAGTCATTGTACATTAACATGACCAATGCGTTTATGCCAGATATCAATATCTGCAACTACACCGGTCCCATGTGCAAACATTGGTGCACTCAATTCACGCATGTCTGCATCCAATGTAAACATCCTACCCTTCTTCTTTCCTTTTGCTATCAAGCGACCCTTATTTTTCATGTCTTCAACAAAGCATCCATGAGGATTAAATCTGACCTGCAAGCCCTGCTCAACCATTTGACCAATAGAAACTAGGTTCTTGGTGATGTTCGGGACATGAAATACGTCAGATAGGTATTTCTTTTTCCCATCCTGCATAGACAAAGGAATTTTACCAATCTACACAATAGGATGTGCAGTATCATCACCAGTCTTCACAAATCCTGGTCTTTCCATTTTCCTTACATCCTGCATCCATTCTGCATGACATGTCATGTGGTTTGACACACCTGAGTCAACATACCACACATCATTGCTTTCTTTTGCACTTGTCATAGAATTGGTCATGTGCTGCACCATAAACAGATGCTCATTTCTGTCATCACCTTGTCTACTAGAAGATGCATAATTCCCTTGCTGCAATTTTCCATTCATGATGTCATTCTGCTTTTTGTAGCAGTCTTTAGCCATATGACCCATTTTACCTCAATAGTAGCATTTGACATTACTGTTTGCATTTTGACCTCTCTGCCATCCACCACGACCTCTTTGGCTCCCCCTACCTCTAGAGTTACCACGTCCTCCTCCAAAGGACTGGTTTTCTTGAGTTTGGTGCATATTCTGATTTCTATCACAGCCTCTAGATCGGACTCCTCTACCTCTGCCTCTACCTCTTCTAACATTTGAGTAGAAGACAGTTTCTTTTGAAGTTCCTCCTGAAGAAGATGCAACACCATTTCTCTGCTCTTCAGAAATTAGAAAAGAAAACAACTCCTCAAAATCAGGAAATTTTATCAGCCTCCTCTACCTCTGCCTCTACCTCTTCCAACATTTGAGTAGAAGACAGTTTCTTTTGAAATTCCTCCTGAAGAAGATGCACCACCATTTCTCTGCTCTTCCAAAATTAGGAAATTTTTCACAGACAGCAATGGATGTCCGAAACTGTGCATAATCCTTTCCTAGACCATTCAAGGTCACAGAAACTTGATCATCATCTTCCACTCGCGACCCAATGGAAGCAAGTGCATCTGCAATTTTCTTCACCTTCATGTGGTAGTCATTGATGCTCATATTTTCTCTCTGCACATTGTGTAACTCCTGCTTGAGCTACATTTTCCTGGCTTGCATATTTGTGTTGCACATTTTTGCCAAAGTATCCCATGCTTCCTTTGGTGTACTTGCATCCTGAATATGCACAATCATAGAATCTGAAATACTGATAGAAAGCCAGTACATAACTTTTATGGCTCTCTGATGCCATCCTTTATATGCTTGCATTTCCTGTTGATTGGGAACATTAGGAAGAATTGGTTCTTCTTCATTTCCTATAATGAACTCCTAATAGCCTTTTCCCATAAGAAAACTCGTCATTCTAAACTTCCATGCCTAGAAGTTATTCTTGTCAAGCTTTCCAGTGACAATCTATGAAAGAGAATCAGTAGCCATTACAAAACATTGCAAAATATTCTATTACTGCAAAAAAACACAGCCTTTGCCTCTCACGGGCAGATCTGCAAAACTGACGAAAGTGGTATTTGACCACACAGTCACTTCCTAGTGACGATTTTGCATCAACAGGCAACAAGAATGATTCTGCAACTCCCAATATCTCTGCGCATAGGCATACAATGCAATTTCTATGGCAACTTTTCACCGACCTATAGAGCAGTGGTCACACAGGAAAAAACAAGGCCTTTTTTTGAGTGCCTACGAAGAACTTCTGCCTTCAAAACGGGCCCCGAAATGGCCTCAAAATGCCCTCTCGCCACACCACGAAGAGTGTCTCAATTTGAGACAGCGCACTCTTGCACTTCCAGCTATACCACCTACAGAGATTTGCTCCCAAACACAAAAAAGGAAAGCAACACTGGTCCTCTTACCAGGACACCGTGAACTTGGTTTGCTTTCTTGAGCTCCTTACCATGAACCAGGCTCTGATACCATGTGAAGATAATGGGAGAGAGGGAAGGAGTCTCACTTGCGGCTTTCTCACATACACAATGGGGGAATACACACAAAGGTGGAGGCTGAAAACTGTTTTCCTCTTGTGAGTTGTGAAAGCCAAAAGAACTCTAGTACAAAGAAATAGAGGAACCCTATATGTGGGTCTCAAACCAAACTCAGCTAACTAAGGTGGCATACTAACTGAGCCACGAACTAGAGTACATAAAGATAGCTATCATCCAGCTATTATTCATGGGCCGTGTACTAACTGTATCTGCAGCTAGCAAGTCGGTGACATAAATGCAGAACGGTCACCCTGGCATATCATGAGTGGAGCTTGATATCTCAACAGTCCATGCCATACTATCCCCAATGTAATGGCTTGGCTAAGAAAACAAATGGATTGTTGTGCAATTCAATGGGAAAGCTTGTAGACACCAAGAAAAGGCATTAGGATAGGCACTTGTCAGAAGTTTTATGGGCTTACAGAACCACACACAAGCTAGCTATTGGGTTTACACCATTCCAACTAGTATATGGAATAGAAGCCATTTTGCCCATTGAATTGAAGATACATAGTGTTCGCACTGCTGTTGCAAGAAAAGAAGGACAGAAGGATGCCTATGCTCAATGCTTGGTACAGTTAGAAGCCTTGGATGAATGTAGATTACAGGCCTTACAAAATGCAAGGCCCATTTTGACACCAAATTATGCAAGAAGAAAGATATTGCAGAAGGAGATTTGGTCATGAGATTTGATAGCCATATGGAAAAGCAGCTAAACAAAAAGTTTATTAGCCGATGGGAGGGACCATATTGAGTCAAAAAGAAGTTCACAAATGGAACCTATCAGCTTGAAGACGTTGATTGCAAGGTGATACTGGATGCACCAATGAGTATCACATTAAATTCTTCTATGCTCGACCACCTTGAGGGCTAGCAAACCCTCTCTGTCACTAGAGAGGATCTGTTGGGGGGGAGAAAGATGTGATGCCAAAAATTGATATTTTTTATAGCCCTCTCTTTGGCGTTTTTAGTCAGAAATTTTCACTCCTATTTATTACCTCGACCATTTTTCTTCCTTACCTTTCTATTTGTATTAGCATATCTAGTTCGCAAGCCTAATCCTGGGGGGAGATTTGCAAAATGGTTGTTAGAACTTCAAGAGTTCTCTTTCTCTTTTGTCACTAAAAATACCACTAGGTCCACTATGGCAGATTTGCTCACAGGACAAGAGGATCTAGGAGAAGAAAAGAAATGTAAGGAGAACATTAGCGATGGAAGGGATACACCACCAATAGCTTTTGTTTTACATTTTGATGGGGCTTTTAGTCCTTCATGCCAACAAGGAGCCAAGGGGATGGTCTTGATGAATTATGAAGGTCAAGAAGTATGGGCAAGAGGACAAGAGCTTCTAGGTATCACAACTAACAATGCAGCTGAATATAATGCTTTGATTCTTGAATTGGAGGGTTGTCTTCAAAGTCAAGTTAAAGAATTGGAAGTAAGACGAGATACTCAGCTTATTATAAAGCAAATGCAAGGGCATTACAAGAAAAGAAGTCCTCATTTGAAGGAGCTTAATTAAAAGGCTATGGCACTATGTACTTAGTTTAATTTTTGCAAGTTTGTTCATATAAACAGAAAAGAAAATCAAAGGGCAGAAGAGTTAGCTACTCAAGCCATTGTAGTACAAGACCGGGGGGTGGTTTCTTTGGTAGACACTGGATGGCCAGAGCTACAAGATGCTCAGCAATATTTGGAAGAAGGCATGTTTCCTCGAGGGTTTTAACTCCACAACAAAAGTAGAGATTGGTAAGGAAGGCTTGTCCCTATAGTATTGTTGATGACATTCTTTATAAATTGGGAAAAGACAAGGTGCTCCGTCGGAGGGTCCATCCCATGGAGACTAGGAGAATATAATGCTTTGATTCTTGGTTTGGAGGGTGTTCATAGAATTCTAGGAAAAAGCAAGTATTATCAATGCTTTTGTGATGATTTCACAGAGATAGTGCATCCCATGAACTTGTTGAGAAGAAAAAGAGCACAGCTAGTTCTTGCTTTGATTCTGGTTTTCACAGAATTCTAGGAAAAAGCAAGTATTATCAATGCTCTTGTGATGATTTTATAGAGATGGTGCATCCCATGAACTAGCTATGCTCGCTGAAGCAAAATGACTACAGCATTCATGACACATTTCTAGGATTCTCCTAGTCTGGACCACCCGACGTAGCACCCTGTCTTTTCCCAATTTATAAAGAATGTCATCAATAATAGTATAGGGACAAGCCTTCCTTACCGAACTCTGTTGTGGAGTTAACTCTCGAGGAAACATGCCTTCTTCCACATATTACTGAACATCTTGCAGTTCTGGGCATGCAGCATCTACCAAAGAAACCACCCCTCGGTCTTGTACTACAATGGCTTGAGTAGCTAACTCATCTACCCTTTGATTTTCTTTTCTGTTTATATGAACAAACTTGTAAAAATTAAACTGACTACATAGTGCCATAGCCTTCTAATTAAGCTCCTTCAAATGAGGACTTCTTGTCTTATAATGCCCTTGCATTTTCTTTATAATAAACTGAGAATATCCTCTTACTTCCAATTCTTTAACTTGACTTTGAAAGCATTATATTCAGCTGCATTGTTAGTTGTGATACCTGGAAGCTCTTGTCCTCTTGCCCATACTTCTTGACCTTCATAATTCATCAAGACCATCCCCTTGGTTCCTTGTTGGCATGAAGGACTAAAAGCCCCATCAAAATATAAAACAAAAGCTGTTGGTGTTGTATCGCTTCCATCTTTAATGTTCTCCTTACATTTCTTTTCTTCTCCTAGATCCTCACATCCTATGAGCAAATCTACCATAGTGGACCTAGTGGTATTTTTAGTGACAAAAGAGAAAGAGAACTCTTGAAGTTATGACAACCATTTTGCAAATCTCCTCCCAGGATTAGTAGGCTTGCGAACTAGATATGCTAATACAAACTGAGAGGTAAGGAAGAAAAATGGTCGAGGGAATATATAGGAGCGAAACTTTCTGGCTGAAAACACCAAAGAGAGGGCTTGCTGCTCCATTTGTTCATACCTTGTTTCCACCTCTATAAGCTGTCAGCTAGCATAATAGATGGGTTGCATTCTACCTGCCTCTCCTTTTTGTAGCAATATAGCACCAAGTGAATGCAAAGATACACTTGGATTTACATAAAAGTCTCGAGACCAATCAAGGGGCTTCAATATTGGGCCCTTACTCATGGCCTCCTTAAGTTGCTGAAAAGACTCTTGTTGCTTCATACCCCATTGGAAAGAAACTCCTTTTCTTGTCAACAAGTTCATGGGATGCACTATCTCTATGAAATCATCACAAAAGCATTGATAATACTTGCTTTTTCCTAGAATTCTATGAACACCAGTGACACTCTTAGGACTTAACACCTATTTCATTAATTTTGGACTTTTTGTGTTGTTTTTGGACGAAGCCCAAAAATCCTTCCCAAATGAAAACTTTACTTTGTGAAAATATCCTTCCCAAATCAAAATTTTACTTTCTGAAAATATTCTTCCCAAATCAAAAGTTCACTTTGTGGCAACATGCAAGAATTTGAAATAATCCTATATTAGAAATTCTAGCTTCTAGCTATATCTAAGTTATTTGTTAATTTAATTATTTTTAATATTTTTCCTTGACGTGATAAATTTATAAATCCATGAAAGGAGACTTAAATATTTCATGAAAATAACATTGTCACTTGCAATATGCAAAAAATTTTTAAAACTTTTAATAAATAGAAAAAAGACATGATGCCATAAGACCCAAGTTTTGTATTGAACCAAAGAGGTATAATAGCAATTATAGCTATTATTATATGATTACGTTGAGAAATGTTGCTCTCAACTAGAGTCTTTATATCCAAAATGATATAGATTGAACATATGTTTACAATTTAAATTTTTGCTCTTAAAGAGCCTCAATTCGTGCCATCTGCATAATATGACTCCCCATTGTCTTATTGCTCAATGTCACGACAGTCCCTTGCCAGGTGCCATCTGCATAATTTGACTCCCACGTGTCTTGCCAAGCCTTGCCCCTTGGGTGCATTGACTCCCCATTGTCTTATTGCTCAATGCGATAGTCCCTTGCTAGGTGCCATCTGCATTAACTCCCTATTGTCTTGCCAAGCCTTGACCCTTGGGTGACATCCAGTGCAAAATACAGGTGCCACCTGCATTAACTCCCACAAGTTATCTTGCCAAGCCTTGCCCCTTGGGTGCATTGACTCCCCATTGTCTTATTTCTCAATGTGATAGTCCCTTGCCAGCTCTCATTTAACATAGGAGGTGATGACTCTGATTATAATTGTCTTGGATTGGCTTCTTGCCTAGTACCCAAATAAAATCCTTCAATGGACTTCAATACAAAGCTTTAATCATGGACATTATTCATTTGTGCTATCTCCTTCTACTTCCTCCATGGCGAGCATCCTTAAAAATCCGTGTATATGCAAAATAGTTTGCTGTAGTATTTTTATTTTTCCTTCTACCTCATATCCCATGCGCTTCTTTGATTTCTTTGCCCTTGAATGCCAAGACACTATGATTGTCTCCGTCGAAACTTGAGAGACCACTTCATCATTTGGGACCCACTCCTTCATTATGCAATTAGTATACAATGTGTTGTTATCCATATTCTCCTTCACACCTAATGGCATGTTTTTTTGAAGATGTCCATATCACTAGGGAAAAAATGGTGTATAATGCATGATCGACCATGCAAAGCATACCCGATGGTGACAATACTTTGCATGCACCTCAAATTAGTTGAAACGGACTTGCGTGCAAACTGGAGCCCCCATCCGATAAGTACTTATTTGAATAACACAATTAGGACCGTGTTTTTATATGGTTGTGCATGACACAAAGGAAAAAACGGTGTTTTATGCTTGATCGACAATGCAAAGCATATCCAATGGGCACAATACTTTGCACACACCTTCAACTAGGTGGAATTGACTTACATGCAAAGTGGAATTCCCATCGCATAAGTACTTGATCGGATAACACACCTAGCAACGTGTTTTTTAAGGATGTGCATGACACGAGAGCAAAAATAGTATTTAATGCTCGATCGACCATGCAAAGGATATTTGATGGCCACAACACTTTTTATAGTTGAAACGGACTTGCGTGCAAAGTGGAGCCCCCATCCGATAAGTACTTGTTTGATTAACACACCTAGGACCGTGTTTTTTCATGGTTGTGCATGACACTAAGGCAAAAACGTTGTTTTATGCTTGATCGACAATGCAAAGCATATCCGATGGGCACAATACTTTGCACACACCTTCAACTAGGTGTAATTTGACTTACATGCAAAGTGGCACTCCCATCCCATAAGTGCTTGATCGGATAACATACCTAGCAGTGTGTTTTTTAACGGATGTGCATGACACTAGAGCAAAAATAGTATTTATTGCTCGATCGATCATGCAATTGATATTTAATGGACACAACACATTTTTTAGGCCTCAACCTAGGTGGTATTGGAATGTTCTCAAAGAGGCATACCCATCTGATAAGTACTTGGTCAGATAACACACCTAAGGGCGTGTTTTTTTGCGGCTGTGCATATCTCTCGAGAAAAGATGGTGTATAATGCATGATCGACCATGAAAATCATATCCGATGGTGACAATACTTTGCACGCACCTCAACATAGTTGAAACAGAATTGCGTGCAAAGTGGAGCCCCCATCCGATAAGTACTTGTTTGAATAACACACCTAGGGCTGTGTTTTTATATGGTTGTGCATCACACTAAGGCAAAAACGAAGTTTTATGCTTGATCCACAATGCAAAGCATATCCAATGGGCACAATACTTTACACACACCTTCAATCAGGTGGAATTGACTTACATGCAAAGTGGCATTCCCATTGCATAAGTACTTGATCGCATAACACACCTAGCAGCGTGTTTTTTTTACAGATGTGCATGACACTAGAGCAAAAATAGTATTTAATGTTCAATCGACCATGCAAAGCATATCCGATGGGAACAATACTTTTCCTATGCCTTAACCTATGTGGTATTAAAATTTTGTCACAGAGGCACACCCATCCGATAAGTACTTGGTCAGATAACATACCTAAGGGTGTGTTTTTTTGCAGATGTGCATATCACTACGGGAAGAACATTGTATAATGCATAATCGACCATGCAGAGCATATCCTATGGTGACAATACTTTGCATGCATCTCAACCTAGTTGAAACGGACTTGCGTGAAAAGTGGAGCCCCCATCCAATAAGTACTTGTTAGATTAACACACTTAGGACTGTGTTTTTTCATGGTTGTGCATGACACTAAGGCAAAAACGGTGTTTTATGCTTGATCAACAATGCAAAGCATATTTGATGGGCACAATACTTTGCACACACCTTCAACTAGGTGGAATTGACTTACATGCAAAGTGGAACACCCATCCCATAAGTGCTTGATTGGATAACATACCTAGCAGGCTCGTGTTTTTTTATGGATGTGCATGACACTAGAGCAAAAATAGTATTTAATGCTCGATCGACCATGCAAATGATAACTTGGCATGTCCATCTGATGAGTACTTGATTGGATAACTTATCCCACCAATAAATTAAGTACTAATCTGTACTAATTAAAAATTATAATAAATGAGTAGATTATTAAAAAGAGACTAATATTTATGTATTTGTTGCTACTGCAGCTTGCTTGCGAAGGACTCTCACAAAGGAGATGGCTATAGATTTTGTTCCATGTATGGATGTGATTTTATGTAGCAAAAGAGAAGTAGTTGCATTTGCTACAATCCATGACAGTGATCCCAATTCAGTTTGCCACTTTCGAAGACTTGGCGAAGATAAGGTGGCAGTTACTGTATCAAAGATTCTTAGTGCACATGTTGAGCTAAAGTATAAATGTGGAGATATGGAAACACTTGGAGATGTTATGCCCTACAATACATCCAACAAATCATTTATAGCATGGGACAAAGATGAGACTTATGCAACAGACATTATTAAGAATACAAAGTGCACCACCTTGGATTTTACTATAGGGGACATTTTACAAATGAGATCATTTGCAAATAAGACTATAGAAGAAGGTGAAGTATTGGGATTTGAACAAGTGGAGCAATGGTCATTTGCACAAATGAGGATTCTAAAAGTCACTAATGATGGTATGGTTGATAACATAAAATCCTTATGTGATCCCTACTATGAGGTAGGCAAGAATATGAGATGGAGCATGCAATTTTTAAACATGAGAAAGAGGCACGTGGTTTTCAATGATAAAGACAAGGTATACTACAATATCAAAGGACCTAAAAAGCGTGCCCATGTGCCAGGCTCTATCACTTCAAATGTGGATGATTTCAATATACTCAATTATAGAAGTGACATCTTATCTAGAGTGGATGAGTTCATTGGTTCCGAGAAACAAAATGATTTTAGAAGCGAAGCCTTATCTGGGGTGGATGAATTCTTGCATAGTGAGAAGGGCAAAGGTTTCAATAGCGATGTCTTATCAAGTGTGGATGAGTTCATGCATATTAACAAACCTGGTATCAATCAAGCTTGTGGATTTGTGAAAGCCATGCAAGATGTCCCAATGAGTGATGTTCTCTTAGGAGTGGAAGAGTTTCAAGGTTCTCAATACTCTCATAGAATATTGAATTCATTGAATGGTCCTAAGAGTATGTTAAAAACGAGGATGAGATCAACAGAGGATTATTCAATATTTAACTTTGATTGTGATATGGACAAGGTTGCAACGACCAATCATGGATGCTTGGTTACAAACAAATGTGAGGAGAAGAAGTGCATAAATACAAATAACAACGTGCACGAGGAATGAAAACTATCATACATATGCATGAAGAGAAAGCGAATCTAGGCAGATCCACAAAAGCAACCAAAGAGGAAGAGAGTAATGAAGGAGGAGAACATGTTAAATGCATTAGGATATCTATGTTGCAAGCGAAGATGTATGCGCTTCATTGATCTTGCAGACATCAGGGAATGTAGAGGACATGTGTGGCAAAGAAGAGGAAGCGAAAGAAATGAATACCTTCTCACAAGTCTCTCTTGCTTTCTTCAGAATGGCAATAAAAGGCTAAGTTCAAGACAAAAGGTAAAACCTCTCGTAAATGGAAAAAGGATTTGCAATAAGGCATATCGCAATATTACTGGATTATCCCATGGTACATATTGGGATTTAGTCACCAAGGCAAAGGGCGGTAATAAATTTAGCATTCACGGTAATAGAGGAAGGTCCAAATCAAGAATCTCAACTATCAGGGCAGCAGCAATTTTGCAAGACTTCATACATGAAAATGCTTTACCTCAACCCCATATATCTACCAAACTCCCTAACGGTGACGCGATCACTAAAATGCACTTTCCAATGGGCTTGACAAAGCTCGAAGTATTTGACTCTGTTGCAGAAAAGCAAAGGCAAAGAGGGGATGCCATAGCTTCTTCTCATACTTTGTATACTCTTTGGAAGAAGAACTTTGGATATGTTAAAATCCCAAGGAGGCAAAAAATGTCAAAGTGCAATATCTGTGATGATTTAAAGTGAGCGATTGAGAGTGCAACATGTCCAAATCAAAGGGAATTATACAAAAAAAACCAAAAATCTCATCATGACCTTATTCGAAATTCCAGACAAAAATATGCATTTTGGAAGGAGCAAGCTATTTCGCATCCCGATGACTACATGTGCCTTATTGTAGATGGCATGGATCAGAATACAACAACGTTGCCTCGTTTTTTTGCCACTCCACCTAAATTACAAGGAAAGCACTTTCTAAAGACACATCTATGTAGAGTGTTAGTGCATGGAATTAAGTTCTTTGCAGATATATGGATTGATTCCTTGCATCTACATGATAGCAATCAAGTTGTAACATCTATTATGAAAGCAATTCGCAATGTACATGCAGAAAAAGGTCGCTTACCACCAACTTTGAGAATACAAGCTGATAATTGCTGGCGAGAAAATAAAAATGTACTCATGTTTGCATTCTGCTCCATGCTAGTTGCTCATCGAATCTTCAATGAGGTCGAATGTGGATTTTTGTATGTTAAGCATACACATGAGGATATCGATCAGGTTTTTAGCACAGTCTCAAGGGAGCTTAAATGCAAGGATGTGGAGACAATAGATGACTTGGTAAGAAGATGTGGCAGGCAAGTTGGTGGTCGTAAGGAAATTACAGTATGTGAGAGGCTCAAAAGAATGTATGATTGGAAGAGCTTCATTCTACCTTTCATACAAACGGGTGGTGATGCATTGAAAGGTCATACCAATCCACACTACTTTCGTTTTTTTTTTAAAGATGAAAAACCTATAATGTAATGGTACAAAATGGGAAACTGAAGTACCTTACAGTCTCTTAACTTCAATTCCTACCAAGGAAAAGTATCCAACATGGGCTCCTATACAAGAATTCAATGAGACGTCTAACTGTGAAATAGAAGGATTAAAAGCATTTATTACATACAAAGAGGAAATGCTCCGGAGATATCCTGATTCGAAGGATATCCTGATTCGAAGCCTACTTGGAGAGAACACACTACCACTGTAATTAACAAGACACGAAATTTAATAAAGGCCCTTGAGAGAATGCGAGGCTCAAAGGATGTCAAGGAAGAATGCAATATGTTTTGGCCAAATGTTCATAACGATTTGCGCCCAGCTCCAGTCTTTGAAAATGAATTTGTATCATTACTCCCACGTCCATATTGTGGACCAAAGAAGAGAGAATTTATGCCACAAGTAGATATACAGGTCGATTGTTTTATTGTGGTTCGGCCATCGGATGATGAATATGAGAATGTGAAGTTTTGGGTTGCAAAAGTAGTTGATGTGCAAAGAGATGACCAAGGGAGAGCTACAACATTTACAGCGGTATGGTATAATCCAAAGGAGTATTGTGCCCATCGGATATGCTTTGCATTGTCGATCAAGCATAAAACACCGTTTTTGCCTTAGTGTCATGCACAACCATGAAAAAACAGGGTCCTAGGTGTGTTATTCAAACAAGTACTTATCGGATGGGGGATCCACTTTGCACGCAAGTCCTTTTCAGCTACCTTGAGGTGGGTGCAAAGTATTTTCACCAGCGGATATGCTTTGCATGGTTGATCACGCCTTATAAACAATTTTTTCTCTAGTGATATGTACATCCGCAAAGAAACATGCCCTTAGGTGTGCTATCTAACCAAGTACTTATCGGATGGGTGTGCCTCATTGAGAACATTTCAATACCACCTAGGTTGCGGCACACGGAAAGTGTTGTGCCCATCAGATATCCTTTGCATGATCGATCGATCAATGCCCATCGGATATACTTTGCATGGTCGATCGAGCATTAAATACCATTTTTACCTTAGTGTCATGCACATCCGTAAAAAAACATGTTGCTAGGTTTGTTATCCAATCAAGTACTTATGCGATGGGAATGCCACTTTGCATGTAAGTCAATTCTACCTAGTTGAAGGTGTGTGCAAAGTATTGTGCCCATCGGATATGCTTTGCATTGTCGATCAAGCATAAAACACCATTTTAGCCTTTGTGTCATGCACAACCATATAAAAACACAAACGTAGGTGTGTTATTCAAATAATTACTTATCGGATGGAGGCTCCACTTTGCACGCAAGTCCGTTACAACTATGTTGAGGTGCGTGCAAAGTATTGTCACCATCGAATATGCTTTGCATGGTCGATCACACATTATACACCATTTTTTCCCTAGTGATATGGACATCTGCAAAAAAACACGCCATTAGGTGTGTTATCTGACCAAGTACTTATCGGATGGGTGTGCCTCATTGAGAACATTTCAATACCACCTAGGTTGAGGTGTACAAAAAGTGTTGTGCCCATCGGATATCCTTTGCATGGTCGATCGAGCATTAAATACTATTTTTGCTCTAGTGTCATGCACATCCGAAAAAAACACGCTGCTAGGTATGTTATCCGATCAAGCACTTATGGGATGGGCGTGCCACTTTGCATGTAAATCAATTCCACCTAGTTGAAGGTGTGTGCAAAGTATTGTGCCCATCGGATATGCTTTGCATTGTCGATCAAGAATAAAACACTGTTTTTGCCTTAGTGTCATGCACAACCATAAAAAAACATGACTGCATGTTGATTTTCAAAGAAATTTTCTCACTTAAGCCACAGATCTCATTGGAAGACTCTTTGGAGCTCAAATATTCAGAGGAGGATATACAATTGTTTAGGGCTGAAATCATTCGAGACCTAATTGCTGCCATTAGAATACAACGTGCAACTGAAGCAATATCAGAGCTTGCATTTAAGGAAGAGGAGACTGAGTCTACTGTGAAAGCACTGCACACTACAGAAGAAGTAGAGACTCAGTGTACACCTATAGCAACACAGCCTCCACTGGAAGCATTAGAAGAGTTGCCACAGCCTCCGCTTGTAGTTAAGGAGAAGAGAATACTGAGTCTACTCTGAAAGCACTAAATACTACAGAAAGAAGTAGAGACTGAGTGTACATCTAGAGCACCACAGCCTCCATTGGAAGCATCAGAAGAGTTGCCACAGTCTCCACTAGAAGCATCAGAAGAGTTGTGATGCATGTATGATGTTGTGTTTATATATATGCATGAGGAGCATATTCTCATGATGTTGTTTACTCCATGAATATTATGGTTGACATTTATTTGTTGCAATGTATGAATCATGATGTAGTTTTTGTTGATTATACACCAATTTCTGACTTATTACTTAAGTGGCATTTAGTCATGATATTTATGTATTTATTTCATGCACACAATTTTATGATATGAATGTGTGATGATGTGATTATTAGGAAATATAACCATTTGTGATGAGAATTTTGATATGAATATGTGATGATGTAATATTTGTAATATATTTCATGGCAAAGTATCAATTCCCAATGCTCCACTCACTTAAAGTACAGCATTCCCAATGCTTTGCAAAATTTTATTCAGTTGGACAGTCTCCACTCACTTAAAGTAGAGCATTTCCAATGCTTCTCTCACTTTATTCCAACCCTTATCCTTATCATAGAGAACACATCGTGACTTAGTGCACTTGTAATCTTCCATCATAGTCCTTCCACAAACACTCTCTTATTTCTTACATCCTAGTCCTTCTGATTAACTTGTATTCATCTTTCACTTTACATCTTCCCTCACTTTCTATCACTCTTGAAGAAGGGGCAGCTCACTGTGCATCCCTCGCTATTGCTCCCTCACTCTCCTTCTCCCACTTTCCCTCTAAGACAATGACTAGTTACTACCCGACTTCATTTATTGAACTCAAATTCTGTCTTAGATCTCTTTTGTATGGACCAATGAAGGGAAAATCATTCAAGGAGGATATGTTATGCACATGGCTACTTGATTTGAACTCAGCAGAAGAGGTGAATATCCTTAGCTTTCTTTTTCGCTTCTTTTAATCACGTACTTCTTATGCAAACGAGTTAAATTTTCATACAAGATATGGCGATGGCTAGAAGCTGTATTGAAAAAAATGGTAAAGATGAGGAAAGCCAAGAGAGAAAAGAAGAGTTATTGAATGTTATAAGTCGGCGGAAGATTCGAAACAAGTTGTGAGGAGAGTCTGTGAGGAGATTTGCGATGCCAGCCCTAGTTACGCATGGCCTGCGAGTTTAAAGTCTACTTGTTTTCCTAAAGCCAATGCCATAGTAGGCACTTTCAAGGACATATGGTCTTTCTAATGACTTAATAGTCAAGTGATGGAAATTTAATTCCATAGAAATTTAAAGTAACTGTGAAATTTAATTCCATAGACTTATGTGTTTTCTAAAGTAACTGTAATAGACAAGAAATGAAACTACAGTTCCACAAAGACTTTTTAGTTCTCTAATGTAAAGTTGTAATAGACAATAGAGACAAAGATGACATCTTCTAGGCTGAGCTAATGGAAGGTGTTTTTTAACACCATATGGCTTTGAGTTATATGATCTACTTCTTGTACAAATGTGTCATGCCTTTTTTTAAATGTACTCTAGTTTTTTAAATGTACTCTAGTATTTTTTCTAATTTGATTTTTTAAAATCTTACTTTTTGTCTCTTTTAACAACATGAAGTCCTCTTTTTTTAATGTACTCTAGTTTTAATAACACGTCACATCATTTTTTCAATTTGCTTTTTTTAAATCTTACTTTTTGACTCAAAGTTTTGTTTTATAAGAGCCTCTTTTTTTGAAATGCTTTATCCAAAATTATCTCACAAAATGAATTTAGGCAGTGCACTAGTCCAAAATTAATGAAATAGGTGTTACTTGGCAATGCCATGATTGCTTGACCTTGTGAGGATCCATTTGCAAGCCTTCTTCAGACACAATATGCCCCAACAAGACTACTTTTTTTTGAGCCAAATGACACTTGCTAAGATTTAGACACCCTTTTGCTTCATCAATCCTAGCTAAGGCCATCTTTAACTTCTCCATGTGATCTATGTGCCAAGAATAAATGCAAAAATCATCCAAAAACACCCTTATGAACTTTCCCAAGTAAGGCTCGAGCACTTGACTCATGAACCTAGGAAATGTAGCTGGTGTATTGGTCAACCCAAAAGGCATCACTCTGTAAGCTAAAACTTTCTAAGGTGTGAAAAATGATGTTTTCTTTTGATCTTCCTCCCGAATATGGATTTGAAAGTACCCAGAATACTCATCACATATAGAATATATCTCATGCCCTGCTACTTGGTCTAGTATTTCATCTTGGAATGGCAAAGGAAATGATCCCTCTTAGTGCATGCATTCAAAGGATGAAAGTCCACACAAATCTGCCACTTATTTCCTTTCTTTGGTGTGAAAAATATAGGAGGTATCCATTCTGAATCATCAATAGGGAAGATGAATCCCACCTCAAGTAGTTGTGTTACCTCTTTCTTTAGTGCCTCAGCCTGGACCACTGCCAATTACCTTAAGCATTGCACAATTGGCTTGCTTTTTGGCTTCAACTCAATCTTGTGCTCCATAAGAGAGACTGGTTGAACCTGTGAATAGCTTGTTGCAAAGAGATATGGGAAATCATCTAGCATATCCAAGTACTGGAGATTCTCACTGCCTGATAGAGAATCACGAAGAAGCTCCTCATTACATTGGCATCATTAAGTGTGATCCACATCCTCCACATGAAGTGTCTCTACAAGGTCTTCTTGTGTAACCACCACCTTGTTCCCTCCTAACTCATCCCAATCAGCACCAAGACAAAGACCAAAGGCCACTCCTTCCACCTCACCCTCTGAGTTGGACTCCTCAGAGCTATGCCCTGTCTCTTCTTCATCGATTAAGTCAGAGCTTGAACTCTCTGATGTTAAAGACTCCTCCTTGGCAACTTCCTTTCTACGGCTTCTAATGTTGTAGTGCACCTTCTTGTTATTTCCCTGTAGAATCAATTCTCCGGTATCCCACTTTTGAACAGCCTTTACCTGGTGTAGCCAAGGCCTTCCCAAAATCAATGGATAGGCACATGCATCTCGCTTGGTAGGGATCACCTGAAAAGTAGTCGGCATAGAAATTCCACATACATCCACTTCTAGATTCTTCACAACTCCCAAGGTCTTTACCCTAGTGTTGTCAGCCAATTTGATGCGATAAGGAGAGGTAGTACTAGAGTATTTAAATCAGCATCTATCATGGTCTTCTCACTCACAACATTAATCGATGCACCTCCATCAATGTACACATTAGAAATCACTTGACCATCAATGATTACATCAACCATAGATACATCATCACCAACATCTATATCTACCTTTTGAACAACAGGAATGGCACTTTTCTTCTTTTTCTTCTTTGATACTCTTGTGCTTGCTAGCTTTCCCCATTCCTTTCATAGTTTTGGAGACAAAGCAAGTAATTGAACAAAGGTGATATGAGCTTCCTTTTCTTTAAGGTCGGACAACAAGTCATGGCTTCCAATGCCTTGTCCTGAAGGAAAGTTTGACTGGCTAATTCTCCTTCTAGATGCCTTCCTTTCCTTACTATGGTGTTCCTCTTCCTGATGTTCCTCATGTACTTCTTCCTTGATTTCTTCTTCTTCTTTTGCTTTACCATGCCCCTGTTTAGCCATCATTACCTCTCTTTCCTCATCCCCTGAAGAAGCTTCTAACAAAGATACTTGTTTTTCTTCTTTCTTTCTCAATCTAGGACACTCGGGGTGATAGTGATCTTTTTCATTACATTCATACAAGTGACCCCACTCTCATTCTTCTCGGTGCTCTTGGTTGTCGTGCATTAACCATATGCAATTTCAAATCAGCAAACTCTGCCATCAATTGGGAGATATTATGATCTAACTGAGAGGACTTTGGTACCTGAGGAGTGCCCATTACCTCCACCTTAGAAGTTGAAGCTATTGAAGACACAAAAGAGGATTTGATCTTTAGAGAAGCTTCTTTCTTGGTCGCAATGCGAAGTGCCTCCACGTATGTTGTTGGATCTTTACTCATTACTTTTGAGCAAAGACGAGGCTCCAAAGCGATAACAAATTTGCTCATATTTTAGTGCTCCATCCCTACAAGACTTTGAGGGACCGATGATGCAGATGCCATAGCTCACAAAGCTGCCCTTTCATACTTTGTCCATAAAGTTTCATATTGGATCGCCAATGTAGAGACAGTCTCACCCTCTCCTTGATAGGACCGGTCCAACTGCAACATCAAAGCATTTGGCAACTCCACTGCCCCAAATCTCTGCTTCATTGTAGCCACCACTTGGTCCCAGTCCTCTTCGGTAGAGTCCGGCAAGGCCTCATGCCAACTCAAGGCTACACCTTCAAGAAAATCAGGCAAAATCTACACCCGATCCTTCATGGACCATCCAAAAAGTTGGCATCCTCAAACAAAATTCCAAAGATAACACTTTGGGTCTTCCCCTTGGGTCCCTCAAAACATTGGAACCTTCACATGATGAAACACAAAAAGAAAACACCAAGATCCAAATAATATCCCAAACAAGATCCAAACAAGATCCCACAGAGCCTTAGTATACCAAGACCAACTTATTATGCATAACCACTTGTTGAAAACCCTCCACAATGTGATCCTCAACAAAATCTTCAAAAATCAGTGACCAACCAGCACCATGAAAACATTGTGTATACATGCATTTAAGAATCACCCTCCTCACAATTGGAAGTGCACATAACAGCTTCAAGATATTGTACCCTTCATCATTTGCATAGCAAAAGAAGTTGAAAGCATTGAGAATTACCACTCCATTGTTATAGTCAAAAACTCTTCTTCACACCAAGTTGCTAGTGCATGAAACAATCCTCATTCTATCATTGTGCCTACTACTAGTGTTGTCAATTCACAAACATATTCAAGAGTACAAACGTAAAGGATATGATCATGATGACCGTGTGAATAGCTTGAGCATCACCTTCACAATCTTCTAGTTCTCTTAAACGGGCTACAATCTCTTCTAATGGAGTTCTTCTAGGCATTTTCTTTATCACATCAAAAACACATGCCTATACTAGGCATAACACGCATTCAAGTACACCCAATACCATTTAGTAAGGTGGGATGAATCCAATACCAAACGTATCCGGCATCTCCACCAAAAAGATGTGACATGAAGTTGGGGGGGATTAATAGGCTTCATGAGAAAACATGTGTGCCCCAGAATCTATGGAGTGCTCTAAGGTGGATGGAACCTATGTGGAAACATGATGAAGAGAATGCTCATGACATGTACCTCAAGTCAATTAGGTTCCAAGATCGATTAGCTTGGACTCATAAACAGAATCTTGAGTGAATCTGCATTTCTTTCTTATACTCAAGAATACATGATAGGCCTCTTATATAGAGAGTGCCCTTTGAATAGTCAACATCTATGGGATCCTTTGATCCACATCTCTCCTTGTGGATATCCTTGATCCACATCTCCCCATCATGTAGTCCACATCTTAAGGTGGCTACTTTCATACATTCCTTATCACATACCTTTGCCTCTAATTCATGTGCACATGGCACCATATCTCAACACCTCCCCTTGATGCCATGATCCATTGGCTACTACAAGGTGGTGAGATGTGAGTTAGATGTCAATACCTCCCTTGGGTGGTTTCATAGCTACTCTCAGGTGGTCAGGTTTGATTTACAAACATATGGGCTGAAGGTGGCAAGGATGTTGCTTCTCAATGCTTGATGTCAATGGCGTTTGCTTCTTTGCTTTATGTAGCTTGATGCATAATGCTTTGTTCATTACATGTGCCTTAATGCTTTATGTCTGGATGCCATGTTTTGTGCTATGGTCATCTCATGCACGTGTGCTTTTGGCATGCTTTTTGCATTCATGCGTCGCTTTCCCATTTGTTTTGCAAAGGTCTTACCATGAGCTTCATATTGCATCAATGGTAGTGTCTAATTGCATACAATGGTCCTAACTTAACAGGCGCATAGAGCTCAAAAAGACAATCACTTCTTCTTTTTGGAGCATGTCCGAATTGGTCCTAGATTGGAAGTTATAGCTTGTCAAAGTTTTTATGAAGAAGCAGTAGCCTGATGATGTGGCACAGGGGTTCATATGCTACTTGGAGGGCTATGCTTGGCAACGGGTTACTGTGCTAAGGTGGCACTTAACTAATCCTACCCCTAACCATAAGCCTTAACCATGGTTCAAATAAACCAAGCAAGTGAACCTAACTCCACTAACTTAACCACCCTGGTTCTAAGCACTCAATCATGGTTCGTTTAAGTTTGCCACATGTTAAAAAATGATAACTACAGTGGAGGATAAGGTTTTGGGTGGATTTTCATTTCACTATCATCATCGCTGGCATTCGTTGCTAGAAGGTTAAGGAAGTACCTGCTTTGATGTTTGTAATAAAGCATATTCATGGCTTCCCTCCATGCCTACGGTTTCTAGCAGATCCACCTACCCTACACCCACATTTCCTTCCCGTTCAATCTTTGCAGTAATTTGTTCCACACAGGTATTCGTTCGCACCCCAATTCTCATCCCAAAAACTCAATATAGCAGCACAACTCCATAGCTGTAGACATCGCCCTTGGTTGAGTAATGGCAGAGGAGTCGGAAGCATTTGCCTATGTAGTTGCAAGCGTGGAAGTATGGTTTGTAGAGGCAACCTTAGTCAAGGTGATGGGGCATGGCTGTAGGAAGCAGTTGTAGAAGATCATGTTGGCATGCTTCAGAGTTGCTAGAGATGAGCCGCCTTACATAGCCTTGGTTGTTGATGGAGACTTGTTGAAGATGTAGGTCACTCTGGAGGTTGTGCAGGTCCTTGGAGTGGTCTGTTGGCCTTGCTATTGTCAGTTGATGAAGGGAGCTATGAGCTCCTTGTGCTTAGCTGTTGTCTCATATGGTGGGAGGCTAAAGCTACCTTGCTTGAGTGGAAGGAGCATTGGTTGTGGAGGCTGCACTTTTGGTTGCTGTTGCCGTTGCCTTGTTCTGTACTCGTTTGGCCCTTGAAGATGGATGTGGGATCGATGAAGGGAGACACTTGGCATCCAAGACTTCGATCAAACCGTGTTGATTCTCTCTCACAGA
Source organism: Dipteris shenzhenensis (assembly GCF_047967505.1). Taxonomy (NCBI): domain Eukaryota; kingdom Viridiplantae; phylum Streptophyta; class Polypodiopsida; order Gleicheniales; family Dipteridaceae; genus Dipteris; species Dipteris shenzhenensis. Next base: position 32,844,278 of record NC_141617.1, on the reverse strand, counting down.
CTCCTTGAGTTCTATCTCTCTCTTTAGATTGTTCCTCAGACATTTTCTTTTCTCAATCCCATCTCCTTGAGCTCGGGAGCTTTATCTCAGGATTTCTATCAATCTGTTAGCTTCCTTTCAATCTCAAAGATACATATCCTCTCTTTCAAAGAAATGAGATCTCTCTCTATCTCTTACTGAATAAAGAAGAACTCAAACTAATTCTCTCTTTCTCATAAGAAGAAGTAAATCTCTCAAAGAGGAATGAATGAACGCTTCTCAAAAGAATCCTCTCACAATATATAGACGAAAATTCTCACATGAATGGAATTTCTATCACTCAATGGAAATCTTTCATCAACGGAATGAAAGATGAACACTCAATCTCTTGATAACTCTCTCACACTCTCAAGGATCACAATGCCTTAGCGGAAGGCAAGGGAGCTTTGATACCATGAGAAAACATGTGTGCCCTAGAATCTATGGAGCACTCTAAGGTGGATGGAACCTATGTGGAAACATAATGAAGAGAATGCTCATGACGTACCTCAAGTCAATTAGGTTCCATGATAGATTAGCTTGGACTCATAAATAGAATCTTGAGTGAATGTGCATTTCTTTCTTGTACTCAACAATACATGATAGGCCTCTTATATAGAGAGTGCCCTTTGAATAGTCAACATCTGTGGGATCCTTTGATCCACATCTCTCATTATGGATATCCTTGATCCACATCTCCACATCATGTAGTCCACATCTTAAGGTGGCTACTTTCATACATTCCTTATCACATACCTTTGCCTCTAATTCATGTGCACATGGCACCATATCTCAACACCTCCCCTTGGTGTCATGATCCATTGGCTACTTCAAGGTGGTGAGATGTGTGTTATATGTCAATACCTCCCCTGGGTGGTTTCATAGCTACTCTCAGGTGGTCAGGTTTGATTTACAAAGATATGGGCTGAAGGTGGCAAGGATGTTGCTTCTCAATGCTTGATGTCGATGGCATTCGCTTCTTTGCTTTATGTAGCTTGATGCATGATGCTTTTTTCTTACATGTGCCTTAATGCTTTATGTGTGGATGCCATGTTTTGTGCTATGGTCATCTCATGCACTTGTGCTTTTGGCATGCTTTTTGCATTCATGCATCACTTTCCCATTTGTTTTGCAAAGGTCTTACCATGGGCTTCATATTGCTTCAATGGTAGTGTCTAATTGCATACAATGGTCCTAACTTAACAGCCACATAGAGCTCAAAAAGACAATCACTTCTTCTTTTTGGAGTGTGTCCAAATTCATCCTAGATTGGAAGTTACAACTTGTGTGTACATGAGAAAGCCGCAAGTGAGACTCCTTCCTTCTCTCCCACTCTCTCCCACTCTCTTCACATGGTATTAGAGCTTGGTTCTTGGTAAGCAGCTCAAGAAAGCAAACCAAGTTCATGTTGTCTTGGTAAGAGGATTAGTGTTGCTTTCGTTTTTCGAGTTTGGGAGCAAATCTTTGTAGGTAGCATAGCTGGAAAGTGCAAGAGTGAACTGAGATTGGAACGCCCTTCGCAGTGTAGCAAGAGGGCAGTATATGCTGCGGGAAGCTAAGAAAAGCCCTCGATGATATTATTTTTTTGATTTGAGGCCATTTCGGGGCCGTTTTAGTGGCAAAAGTTTTTCGCAGGCACTCAGAAAAGTGCCCTGTTTTTGCTATGCAACCACTGTTTTGCAGGTCGGTGAAAAGTTGCCAAAAAATTGCATCGTATGCCTATGCACAGAGATATTGGAAGTGATAGAATCATTCTTATTACCTGTTGATGCAAAATCGTCACTAGGAAGTGACTGGTGGTCAAATACCACTTTTGTTTGTTTTGTGGATTTGCCCTTGTGAGGCAGAAGTTGTGTTTTTTGTAGTGACAAAATATGTTTGTAGTGTTCTGTAATGGCATCTGATGCTCTTTCATAGATAGTCACTGAAAAGATTGACAACAACAACTTCCAAGCATGGAAGTTTAGAATGACAAATTCTCGGGGGGGTCACTATGTATAAACCCTCTATATCATGTGCCTATTTCTAAAATACCTTATCTATAAAATTTTCATTAATAAAATGTACCCCTTTTCTATACAAATCTGTAAATTTTTTTCAGCACTATTTTATATAGTCCCTTATGTATATTTATTTCTGTAAATTTTAGAAATAAAAAATATCATTTTGTTGAACTCACGTGATATAGTCACATATGATGAGTGACCCCCCTGAGGACGAATTTCCTTAAGGGAAAAGGCTATTGGCAGTTCATTATTGGAGCTAAACAAGAACCAGAACTTTATTCCTAATGTTCCCAATCAACAAAAGTTGCAGGCATTTAAAGGATGGCATGAGAGAGCCTGAAAAGTTATGTACTGGCTATCTATCAGTATTTCAGATTCTATGATTGTGCATATTCAAGATGGAAGTACGTCGAAGGAGGCATGGGATACTTTGACAAAAATGTATAGCACAAATATGCAAGCTAGGAAAATGCAGCTCAAGCAGGAGTTGCATAATGTGCAAAGAGAAAATATGAGCATCAATGACCAGCACATGAAGGTGAAGAAGATTGTAGATGCACTTGCTTCTATTGGGTCACCAGTAGAAGATGATGATTTAGTTTCTGTGACCTTGAATGGTTTAGGAAAGGATTATGCACAATTTTGGACATCCATTGCCGTCCGTGAGAATTTTCCTGATTTTGGGGAGTTGATTGCTCTTCTAATTTCTGAAGAGCATAGAAATGGTGGTGCATCTTCTTCAAGAGGAACATCAAAAGAAACTTTCTTCTACTCAAATGCTAGAAGAGGTAGAGGCAAAGGTAGAGCAGAGGTAGAGGCAAAGGTAGAGCAGGCCGATCTAGAGGCCATGGCAAAAATCAGAATATGCAACAAACTCAAGAAAACTAGTCCTATGGAGGAGGACATGGTAACTTTAGAGGCAGGGGGAGCCAAAGAGGTCGTGGTGGATGGCAAAGAGGCCAAAATGCAAACAACAATGTTGAATGCTACTACTGTGGTAAAATGGGTCATATAATTAAAGATTGCTATAAAAAGCAAAATGACATCATGACTAGAAAATTGCTGCAAGAGGCAATTACGCATCCTCTAGTAGACAGGGTGATGACAGAAATGAGCATTTGTTTATGGTATAGCACATGACCAATTCTATGACAAGTGTAAAAGAAAGCAATGATGTGTGGTATGTTGACTCAAGTGCATCAAACCACATGACAAGTCATGCAGAATGGATGTAGGATGTAAGGAAAATGGAAAGACCAAAATTTGTGGAGACTGGTGATGATACTGCACATCCTATTGTGCAGATTGGTAAAATTCCTTTGTATATGAAGGATTGGAAAAAGAAATACTTGTTTGATGTATTTCATGTCTCAAATATCATTTAGAACCAGTTTCTATTGGTCAAATGGTTGAGCAGGGCTTGTAGGTCAGATTTAATCCTCATGGATGCTTTGTTGATGGTATGAAAAATAAAGGTCGCTTGATAGCAAAAGGGAAGAAGGGCAGGATGTTTACGTTGGATGCAGACATGCCTAAATTGAGTGTAGCAATGTTTGCACATGGGACCTGTGTAGTTGTAGATATTAATATTTGGCATAAACGCATTGGTCATGTTAATGTACAGCAACTTAAATTAATGCAGGCCCAAAATATTGTTGCGGGATTGCCTAAGTTCAAGGTTGCAAAAATGCATAAGGTATGTGAAGCCTATCAATTTGGAATATAGGCAAGGAAACCATTTCCTAGACACGTGCAAGAGAGTAAGGGGCTGTGACACTCCAATTTTGTATATGAAATATTTTGGAATATATATCACAGATAGTGTTCAAAAAGGATGGTTTTGATGTTTTAAAGGTTTTGGGAAAGTTTGGTGTTGGTGGAAAAATTTTGGTTTTTGTCCATTATGGTGTCGGTTGGATTTTGCGGCTTGATTTTGAGTTGGTTAGAGAAACAATTTGAAGAAACTCTGTGCGAGAAAGTTTTAGAACTTGTTGAGTAGAAAAACTTTGTCCTAGTGAAAAATTTGTGGTTCACTCATTTGCATGCCTGTATGGAGGTCAAAAGTTGCTAACAAAGTGGTTTTGAGCTAAAAGTGCATCTAGATTTCCGTGTCAAGAATTGTAGGCATTAGACGGAGGTCAAGATGGAAGAGTTGGCCATGGAAGGTCAAAATCAAAGGAAAAGAAGAGGGTCCAATCTTCGAGATGAGCTATTGAGCTTGTCCATTGGATCTACGAGGCAAGCATGGTGATGCTCCAAACAGGGACGTTTTCGATATTCCGTATGCATTTGCTATCAAAATCGCACGCTAAAAGAAGGTGAAAAGCACACGCACGCTTTTGAGAAAAGCTATTTTTGGCCGATTTTGGGGGCTTTTGGCCGCTTTTGGGAGTCGTCAAAGGCTATAAAAGAAGCAGAGATCGTGAGAAGGAGAACACACAATCCAACGCACACATATCGAGGTTGCTCGAAAGAGAAGAGAAGGCATGCATATCGAGGCTGCACGAAAGAGAAGAGAAGGCACGTATATTGAGGCACTGCAAAAGTGACAATAGCGCACGCGAATCGAGGTAGCACAAAGAAGAAGATAAGATCAAGATATTTTGAGAGTGAGATAGCTCCGGGGTGGACAGGTGGTATTGAGCTCCTTCACGTAGTGATTCTTCTCCAAAATTATTGTAACGACTCATCAGTTTGATTCATATTGGAATCTCTCTTCTTGTTCATTCATGATTATTATCTTGCTATAATTTTGATCGTGATTGTGATAGAACGGTGCGTGACAGGGGCCATTGGAATTAATCCACTCTAATGTGTGGACTACTAAAGCTGCATCTATTGGAGGCTGTCATTATTTTGTCACTTTTATTGATGACTACAACAGAAAAGTTTGGGTGTATTTTATGAAAAAGAAAAGTGAAGTGTTTGGGCATTTCAAAGCTTTTAAAGCTATGGTTGAAAAAGAAATAGGCTTGCAACTAAAATGCCTAAGGTGAGATGGAGGGAGAGAGTACCTCTCAAATGAGTTTGCAAGATTCCTATAGGAGCATGGCATAAAGCAACAATATTCGTGCAGTCATACCACACAGCAAAATGGACTTGCAGAAAGGAAAAACAGGCATATTGGAGAGGTATCTCGTGCCATGCTCAATGAAAAAGACTTGCTAGATTATTATTGGGTTGAAGCAATTGCTACAACAATCTACATAATGAATAGGACTCCGAGTACAACAATACATGACATGATGCCAGAGGAGAGGTATACTAGTAGGAAAACAAATATTTCTCATTTTAAACTTTTTGGTTGCATTGCCTATGTTCATGTGCCGGATGAGGTGAGATCCAAGTTGGATCCAAAAGTTGAGAAGTGCATCTTTATTGGTTATTCTCTATAGCAAAAAGGGTATAGATGCTATAACCCTTCTACTCATAAGTTTATAGTAAGCAGAGATGTTGTTTTTGAAGAGATGAGAAGCTGGTATAAACCAATAAATGTGATTGATGATGTAGATGCACAAAATGGTAATGCTGCATAGAATTCACAGTAGCAATCACAAAATATTAGTGTACCTATAGTGTCCTCTAGCAGTGGTTCACATACTTTGCCATGGACAGGCAGATTGAGATCAGGAGAATGTCCTCAAAGCAATGCAGATAGTGGTATGCAAGTATCATGAAAAGAAAAAGAGAAAGTAGATCAAACCATGGTTGATGTGAATGTAGGTCACTCTTATGTTGATGGTGAATCCAGTGGCTCAGAACAGAGCCTTGATGATGAGTTGGGTATTCCTTCTGTTGTTACACCTGGAGTAAGGAAGACAAGGGATGTTTTGAGAGCACTTGGTAGTGAGCCTCTTTTGCACAGGTCTACCAGAGTTAGGCATCCTATGGATAGGCTGAAATATGATGGATTTATAGCCATTCACTATGCCTATATGGTCAAGGTGATACATGAACCTAAACCCACTTCTTTTGAGCAAGCCATGGGAAAAGAAAAATGGGAGAAAGCCATGGATGAAGAAATGGATGCCTTGGAAGAAAATGCTACATGGGAATTGGTGCCTTTGCCTAAGACAAGAATGTAATTGGCTGCAAGTGGGTTTATAAGGTGAAGCACAATGCAGATGGTTCTGTGAACAGATACAAGGCAAGATTAGTTGTCAAGGGCTATGCACTGACATATGGCATTGATTATGAAGAAACATTTGGTCCAGTTGCAAGGATGGTAGCTGTAAAGCAGTCATTGCTATGGCTACATCAAAGGGATGGCCTTTACATTAGATAGATGTAAAGAATGCCTTCTTGCATGGTGATTTGCAAGAAGAGGTCTATATGGAGCAGCCACCGGGTTATATTCATGCTGTTCATCTTGAGTTTGTTTGCAAGTTGAAGAAAGCCTTGTATGGCTTGAAGTAGGTACCTAGAGCATGGTCTGACAAGGTAGGACAGTATCTTGTCACTATTGGCTTTCAGATTTCCAAGGCAGATTTCTCAATTTATGTGAGAAAAATAGAGAAAGGCATTATGCTGCTTGTCATTTATGTTGGTGATTTGATCATCACAGATGATAGTGATAAAGATATCTTTCATGTGAAAATGCTTTTGAAGTAGAAGTTTAAGATGAAGGATTTGGGAGAGTTGCGTCACTTCTTGGGCATTGAGGTGATTAGATCCACAAGTGGGATATGGCTCTTGCAGAGGCAATATGGATTGGACATGTGTCCAAATATGGGATGATAGGCTATAAGCCTATTTCAACTCCTTTGGAGCAGAACGTGAATTTGAGCGCAGATGCAGGTGAGCTTCTAGAAGACCCTACTATGTACAGATGCATAGTAAGAAGTTTAATTTATGACTATTACCAGGCTAGATTTGAGCTATGCTGTTGGGTTGGTAAGTCAGTTTATGCAGGCTCCAAGGAAATCACATTTGGATGCGGCTAGATGCATACTAAGGTATGTGAAGTCCACATTGCAGTATGGACTATTTTATGAGACTGGGGTTCACATACAGTTGCATGGATACACTCATGCTGATTGGGCTAGTAGTATTTCTGATAGACAATCTACTAGTGGATATGTGTTCTCTTTTGGGAGTGCTGCAGTCACTTGGAGCAGCAAGAAACAGCCTATAATTGTCTTGTTAAGCACAAAGGATGAGTACAGGGGTGCAACAATGGCTACATGTGAGGCAGGTTGGTTGCATAAGCTACTTTATGATATGCATCAGTCTACAGATGGGCCAGTTGTCATTTATTGTGACAACATGAGTAGTATACACTTGGCAAATAACCCAGTCTATCATGCTAGAACAAAGCACATTGAGGTGCATTATCACTATGTGCGGGAGAAGGTTCTTGTAGGTTCTATTGATCTAGTTTATGTTAGCACAGAGGATCAGGTAGCTGACATATTCACAAAGGCATTAGGCACAGAGAAGCTATGCAAGTTCAGAGACCTACTTGGCATGCAGGAATTGGGATTGAGCTTGAAGGGGAGTGTTGAGATATCGAGCTCCACTTGTGAAATGCGAAGGTGACCGTTGTGCATTTATGTCACTGACTTGTTAGTTGCAAATGTGGTTGGTACACCGCCCATGAATAATAGCTGGATGACAGCTATCTTTATGTACTCTAGTTAGTGGCTCAGTTAGTATGCCACCTATGTTAGCTGAGTTTTGTTTGAGACCCACATATAGGGTTCACCTATTCCTTTTGTACTTTGAAAGAGTTCTTTTGGCTTTCACAAATAAGAAGAGGAAATCTATTTTCAACCTCCTCCTTTGTGTGTATTCCCCTATTGTGTATGTGAGAAAGCTGCAAGTGAGACTCCTTCCTTCTCTCCCAGTGCTCTCTTCACACTTAGATGGCGATCTAGATAGATACTAGGTGAAGAGCTACTAGGTAGAAGATCTAATATGCTACAATGGACTAGGGAGTTTGCCTCTTTATATCTATGAGGATGGTAGTCGGATCAATGTAGTCGATGGAATCGACTAGTCGTCCATGGAATATTTAAGGAATATTCCCTATACCATCGCCTCAAGGGCTCTCGCCCCTGAACCCCCATCAGGGGGGCCAGCTGGCCCCCAATCCCCAGCAAGAGTAAGGGGCTCACACACAATCACCTTTCTACCATCAACGGTCTCATTGATAGACCTCATTTGTCATGCAACAAGTCAGGATCCATGTAGTGTCCCGGGATCACACATGGCTTCTCCTCATATGGGGGCCTTACAACTTGAGCGCCTTGGACCACTGGTGGTTACTAGGAGGGTGGGGCATTGAGCATATCTAACACCCCCCGTCAATATCCACGTGTAGGTGAACTACCTTATCGGCCCAATGCCGAGTCTCTGAAGATGACCCTGAAGCTGATCCTTCCCGAGTGCCTTGATGAAGATATCTACTCCATTTTGCTCTGTTGGATAGTAGACCAATTCCACTATCCTGTCCTTGATCAAATCACACACATAGTGATATTGAATCTCTACATTTTTTGTGCATGCATGAAACACTGGATTTTTAGCAATGGCCATGCAACTTTGATTGTCGCACCTCAGCATAGTTTCCTCATCCTCTTGCACTCTCGTGTGCCATAAGATCCTCCTCAGCCACACCGCTTCACAAGCAGCAAAACATGCTACCTTGTACTCAACCTCAGTAGAAGACAATGCCCCTGTTGGTTGTTTCTTACTGATCCAAGAGAAGATACCTGAACCTAAAGAGAAACAATATCCAAAATCCCCTAAAGACAATGCCCACCGCCCTTGCACATCTTTGAAAGTACCTTCATCCCTTCTCACCATTTTCGACTTGCAGGCTTCTACCTAGAAGTGTAGCACTGGTCACATTTCATGTCTATCTCCCTAGGTCCTTAGGATTGGAAAGGTCCATGATCGGACATAATGTCCATGTACAATCTATCATTCTTCATTTTCATAAGATAACATCCAAAGTCTTGCACATCAACATGTAAGACGTCGCAGCTACCATCGCTTGGCATCATTTCTCTCTAGATTTCTCTCCGCAGACATTTCTCTAAGAGCATGAGGGAACTGCTATTAGATATCAATGCTCCACTCTTGTGTAACTACGCGAGAGCTAGCTCACTCTACTTGTAAGCCCCCCATATGAGGAGAAGGCATTTGAGTAGCTCGGTTATCCAGTAGGTCCTGGTTTGGACACCAGATGGGGGCCATGTGTGGCCTGATGGCTGGACGGCTTCAGATAGATTTGGCACACCACCAACTAGGGTACATGCAAGTGTAGGAAGGCATCCCTTGACTGACTGCACTGAGGGTAGATGGAGCATTTCCTGGGGCATCCCCCTCTCAGGTTGTAGGGCCCGTTTGGAGCCTCAGATGATCTCGGATGGCTCTGGGCCATGCACCAGTTCTATTGTATGGTCGGTGGCCTATTTCGGGACCGACACCCAGTCGACCATTTTGGGTGGACTGGGTCGGTCATCCGATTGGCCCTAACTGACTACGACTGGTGGCTATATAAGAGAAGCTCGTGAAGCCCATTTGATCACTAGCTATAGCAACCCTGATTCCTTAGCATCCAGCCTCCGTCTTCTACTATTTCCAGCTTGCCATCGAAGCTTCTTTCATAGGAGTGCACGGTTGGGAGACAATGCCATCTATTGTATCAGTTCTATAGTAATCAAATTTTTGATTCTCCATACTATCTTATTTTCTCTCTTGCATACGAGATCCTCTTATCTGTTGAGCATAGACATTGTATTATTTTGTTACATGGTATCAGAGCCTAGACTCTAGCAAGAAGATTTGGTAGTGTGTTTCTATTTGCGAGTAGATTGTGAGAGATGGCCCAGCCCACAAGACTGCAAATACCACCGTTCGGCAAAAGCAAAAATTTGGATGGCTCTAACTATCCTCTCTGGCAGTTTAAGATGAAGACCATCCTAAGCGCATATGAGCTTTGGGACACTGCTACTGGGGTGGACGCGAGGCCGGTTTTGAGACCAGATCCAGCCAATGCAGGACAATAGATAGTACCAATTGCAGATGATATTCTCATGTGGACAAGAAGAAATACAAATGCACTGTGTTCTATTGTCTGTAGTGTTAGTGATTCCATCATGGTGTTAATTCAACATGTCACCATAGAGGAGGAGGCATGGACGGTCTTTAAAAGTCAATTATGAGACCATGAATCAGATGCAGATTCAAAATCTGGAGACTCAACTTGCGAACGAGAAATTGTCTGAGTTTGAAGCGGCAAAGAAGTTCATCACCAGGGTGAAGAATCTACGCGATTAGATGATTGCGATTGGCATACCCTCACCAACAAGAATCTAGCACAAATGTGCACACAGATTCTCCCACCAAAGTACAATGGTCTTGTGACAGTGCTGAATACGCAAAATAGAAATCCCCCCTCAATTTTAAGGATTTTAGTGCGATGCTTCTGGAGGAGGAGATGCGTCAAAAGACAAGGACTGGAGAAGATTCGGCTTTCTGGATCGGATCAAAGAAAGGTAAGGGTAAGGACTCTAGTAACCCATCTTCTTTTGATAATAAAAAGAGAAAGAAGAAGATCAAGTGCTTCTATTGCAACAAGGCAGGACACAAGTAGAATGAGTGCCACAAGAAGATTGAAGATGAGAAGAACGGAGTAAAGAAAGAGTCGAGCAACAGCGCGCAGGCAGTACCAATAGAGTTGTTCATCGCAATTGAGGAGATTTGCATGGAGGAAGTTCATGTACCTGCAGATGAACCTTGGATCATTGACAGTGGTGCATCATGCCACATGACCAGTCAGAAGGATTGGTATACCTCTCTACATCCGATAGGGAATGACATCATGGTAGTAGTCAGCAATGATGTAAAATGTCTAGCAAAAGGAAAAGGTACGATTGCTCTCAAGTCAGATGGAGTTGTAAAAAAGTTGTCCGATGTTCTTTATGTGCCAGATATCAAGAGAAACTTGGTCTGTCTCTGCAATCATGGATCGAGACCTCAAAGTTCAATTCGATAAGAATGGTGCATAGATCCTGGACTTCAAGGAAAGGTCATTGGTAAAGGTTCACGGCACAACAACATTTATGAACTCTCAGCTTTCAATGCTCGAGTAGATGTGAAGAACACTAAGCTGTGGCATGAGAGGTTTGGTCATCTAAACCTTAGTTCTTTGAAGGAGATGCATAAAAGTGGAATGATTGTAGACCTACTAGAAATTTCAGATCTGCTCAATGTATGTGAAGCTTGCATGATGGGCAAGCAGCATCGGCAACCCTTTCCTAAAGAGGCCAGCAGGGCAAAGGCTCCTCTAGAGCTCGTCGTTCACATAGACCTCTGCGAAAAGATGGAGATGGAAGCTTTGAGTGGTTCCTTCTACTTCATGATGTTGATCGATGACTACAGTAGAAGGATATGGATATACTTCCTAAAGACGAAAGACGAGGCTTTCAGTAGGTTCAAGAAATGGCATGTAATGGTCGAGAAAGAATCAGGGAGGAAGGTGAAGACGCTGAGATCAGACAAAGGTGGAGAGTTCACATCAACTAAATTCGAAAGTTACTGCAAAAGTCATGGATCAAGAGGCAAAAACCCCCGCCACATACATCACAGCAAAATGGAGTATCATCTGGAACACAAGATGCGTGTCATCTGTGAAATGGGCCGGAGTATGATGAAAGGGAAAGATTTGCCAAAGACTTTCTGGGCTGAAGCATGTAACACTACATTTTACATTCTCAATCATAGCTACACGAAGGCTGTGAATGGGATGACTCCACTGTAGGCCTTTTCTGGTAAGAAACCTTCAGCTGCACATTTCAAAGTTTTTGGATGTGACTGTTTTGTGCATGTCCTTGATCCTACCAGGACCAAATGGGAATCAAAGAGCTGGAAGTATATTTTCTTGGGCTACAGTGAAGAGGCGAAGGGTTACCATCTCTATAACCCTATTACCAAGAAGGTAATTGTAAGTTGCGATGTGGTCTTCTCAGAACAGCCGCATCAATTAGAGGAGGATGCTTCCTTCCCAGACAACCAGGACCAAGATATCCATCCAGTACTGCCACCAACAGCAGACCGAACTCCCCCAACTGTGCTTGAGAGGATTCAAGATAAAGAAGATGAAGAAGAGCTTGCAGAACCACAATGACAACAACCATTCCTGAAGTGGGTAAAGTAGCTTTTGGATGGCAAAGAATCTCTAGCCATTGAGGAGAAACCATCCGAACACCGCTAGTTTAAGATGGAGCAAAGGACGGCACAGGAACACTTGGTCAACTATGCTTTGATGATAGAAGTGATCCGTGCTGATGAAGCCAAGTGTCTTGAAGAGGCACAGGGTGATGATAGGTGGATGGAGGCTATGCAGTCGGAGTATGGCTCCATAATGAAGAACAACACTTGGGACCTTGTGGATTGACCAACCAAACGCAAGGTAATCAGAACCAAGTGGGTGTACAAGACCAAGTACAAGTCCGCCGACGGCACGTTGGATAAGTACAAGGCTCGGCTCATGGCAAAAGGATTTGCATAGGTACATGGTTTTGATTATCAAGATACTTTTGCTCCCACAGCTCGACTAACCACAATTCATAGTGTTTTGGCTTTAGCTACCCACGGAAGTTGGCCCGTGTTTCAGATGGATGTAAAATCTGCTTTTCTGAATGGAGATCTCAAGGAGGAGGTATACGTGGAACAACCATCAGGTTTTGAGATCCCCGGTTTAGAAGGTAAAGTGTGCAAACTGAAGAAGGTACTTTACGGACTAAAACAAGACCCACGAGTGTGGTACCAGTCAATTGATGCCTACTTTCTATAAAACAGGTTCAAGAGGAGCCCATCTGATGCAAATTTGTATATCTTCAGAGGAGGTAGCTGTATGATCGTGGTCCTTTATGTGGACGACCTTGTCATAACAGGGAACCATGAAGAGAAGATATCGCAGATGAAGCATTTGCTAGGAAGAGAGTTTGAAATGATAGACCTCGGACTGATGCATTTCTTGGAAGGCTCTTGGAAGAGACTTACTGGAGAGGGATCTTCATCGACTTGGCATTGGGCCAAAAAGGTAAGTTCACTTGTGGGTGGACATTGAGGGGGGGTGTTAGATATCAATGCTCCACTCTCATGTAACTATGCAGGAATCAACTAACTCTACTTGTAAGCCCCCCATATGAGGAGAAGGCATTTGAGTAGGTGGGTTATCCGGTAGGTCCTGGTTTGGACACTAGATGGGGGCCATGTGTGGCCTGATGGCTAGATAGCTTTAGATAGAGTTGGCACACCGCCAACTAGGCTACATGCAAGTGTGGGAAGGCATCTCTTGACTGACTGCACAGAGGGTAGATGGAGCATTTCCCAAGGTAGCCCACTCTTGGGTTGTGGGGCCCATTTGGAGCCTCAGATAATCCCGGATGGCTCTAGGCCGAATGGAGAATGTAGGTTAGTTGCTCTGTTTTGCACACCCGTTCTATCGTATGGTCGGTGGCCTATTTTGAGACCAACCCCTAGTCGACCGTTTTGGGCGGTCACCCAATTGAGCCTAACCGACTACAATTGGTGGCTATATAAGAGCAAGCCCGTGAAGCCCATTTCATCACTGGCTATAGCAACCCTAACTCCTTAGCATCTAGCCTCCGTCTTCTACTATTTCTAGCTTGCCATCGAAGCTTCTTTCACAGGAGCGCATGGTTGGGAGGCAGCACCATCTATTGTATCAATTCTATAGTAATCAAATTTTTGATTCTCCATACTATCTTGTTTTCTGTCTTGCATACAAGATCCTGTTATCTGTTGAGCACAGACACTGTATTATTTTCTTACAACTGCCAATGGGAGGCATTTACCAAAAATCAAAATGCCTCTCATGGACATTTTTGGTATGTCGAGGGCCCACGAGAGGGTGACCTCAATTGTACTCATCTTCGACTTGTCATCTTAGAAATTTGGGTTTCTAATCTATTTCAATTCTTAAAAACAACCAACTATTATTCCTCTAGACTAATGTTGACATTTAGATGTGATTTTGGTGTCTCAACATGTGGATTGAATGTTCTTTGAATCAAGCCACAAATTGTATGGCTAATATGATCTTCTATCCAACCATGACCTGTGCCAATATCTCAAAAGCTTTGTAGACATTTTGCCCTTTTTGTTCTCATGTACTTCCAAGGTTCTTTAGCCTTGATTTTTCCTTGCGTCTCCTTTGAAGCCATGGGAGCTCTTGCCATGAGGTACCTCTACTACTTATTCCTACATGCTCCAAACAACCTCATCTACTCAAGGGAACATTTTTTCATCTCTTTCAAGGATATCTTGCCTCCACTCAAAATAAATGTATTAGCCTATTCAGGTGGAAAGAGCCCTCTTAGCTCTACATAAAGAAGGTGAATGATCTATATCATTCATAAGGCCTACCTAATGAAATGGGTAGAGATGTAGATTGGGTTCTTTCCCAAAATATTTCTTACTTAGATCTAAAAGTTCATCATTAGAGGGAGCTAGAGGGGCTGTACCCATAGGAGGTTTAGCTTAGAGAAACCACCACTTCTTCCTCAAAGCAATGAGGGCTTAGTTTTCAATCAACAAAAGAGCTTTTGTTGCTCTAGAGAATCACACCCAAATGCTTTTGAACCTTTTGTTTGCAGAACATTCCTCTTCAAATATTTCCATGCAGAAGGCAACTTTTATAGACTTCATTGATGGATCCCCACAAGCTTGATAAAATCTGGCCACCTTGGAAATTAAAAAATGTCAAGCTAGACCAACAGTAGTATATTCAACGCCCATATGTAGAAAGAAATACATGGACACCTAGGTTCTACTAGCATCTTACGAGCCAAACCATAGTGTTCTTAATAATCGTAGTACTCTTGATTGAACAGGATCTACTGGGTCCTTGCAAGAGGAGCAATCAATCATAGTAGCCACATACTAACAAAAAGTTTGCATACAACATATGTGATATTGCATAATCTTTAGTCCCATCAATTTTTGTTCTTGAGAATTTATCAACTATCCAATGTACTTTTTTATGTTTCTTAAGGCATCCATTGAATAGAATAATCGATCTAACAATTTGATTGAATAACTCCTTGTAATTCTAACACTTGATTACGAAGTAAAAAGGCAAGCCCCCTCAATAGCTATCAGCATTCCATGGATGAGGAAACATATTTGCTACACATCTCTGATGAAATCAAAATCCTCTTAGCACTCTAATACTATAAGAGCAATGAAAACTCTCCTTTAATTTTTTTAATGATGGAATCAAGCTCCTACAACTTGCATCCTTTAAAAGATTTATTGTATAGCTTGCATCGCTAAACAGATTAGGAAGCATGCATCTCAGCATAAGAAATAGTATCTCTAACAAGGGACAATGGGGAAGCAAATAGCATCTTGGAGTTGCACGATCAACACATGATGCATGGTTCTTGCAATGAAGCAAGCATGATGTGTCAATGCATGATTAGGTGTATCCAATCATGAAACTATTTTAGGGCCAGGTTGGGGGTGCCGCAATGCAATGCATTGGTGGGTGATATTCTTAATTTTTGAGTAGACTCATTTTCTCTCTAGATTTTTACTCAGCATAATAATTGCCTTAGTGGCATAATAATAAGATGCAATTTGTCAAAACTTGTTGTACTGAACACCACAGAGCTTGACACACTACACGAGTAGTTCTATCCTCCTTAGCATAGTCTCTGTGCTGCATCTTTGTGTAGATCGTCCATAGGTTGTCCTGTCATCTACTCATATCTCACCACCTACCATTTAGACATAACTCTCCTACTTGATCTAGATTAACAACCACCACACTAATGTTGGCTTGATGAGACCACCATGCTAGTTCTTACAGGTGGCTGTAGCTACTTTTAATTAAACCATAGAAAATATATTTATGTTAATTGGTTGGGTCACGTCAGACCCGTGTTGGAGTCCTATAACTGATCATATATTTTGCATCAAGTTTAATGTTAAAGATAGTGTAAATTGTACTATCCATACAAGGCATAGGGGTGAACCCTAACCCTAATCCTAAGGGGTTCACATGTATATCTTCATGTTCATGTTCATGTTCAACACACTTAGTGTACATGTAGCTATATCATGTGCACTCCTCTCTCTCTCCCTCTCTCGCTTCCGCTTTCATGGTATCAAAGCCGATGGTGCTCCCACTCCCTTCGTGAGTGGCATGCCCTCCTTCTTCTAGGGATCTTCCATTGAGAGAGATTTCTGTTAGAGAGTGTGAAAGCCCTTGATTCATCAAGCACAACAACACAACACATCCATAGGCATGCTCGATAGACACGCAAAATAGCGAGCACATTTATATGCATTGATAAACTTAATGAAAAATATGGCATGTCTATTAGCGTTGTTATCAACGCGTGTACTATTACCTAGAAAAGAAATCAAGGCATGAGGCTAGATACTAGACATGGCGACGCTTGAGGGCCATGGGGGAAAGGGAACATGAGGGGAGAAGCATTAAGATGGGTGGGGAAAAGGGATTAAGAGGGGTGGGAATGAAGAGGGATACTATGGCACAACGGGGAAGGGAGAGGGGGAAGAGGAGTATGTACATGATGGGAGGTGGAATGTAGAGATGGAGACATCAAGAGAAGCGAGTCTTTCTTTATTCAAAAGGAAGGATGGGGAAAATCAAAGTACTAGCATGGTGGCTATACAAGAATGAGTGTGTCACATCAAGGAGTAGCCCCCTTATTTTATAGCCAAGAGAGGGGGTCTCTCCTAATAAATGCATCCTCCCACATGCATGGTGTGTGTGGAGGAATCTCCCATGTGGGCTAGGTGGGAATGCACTCTCAATTGTGTGCAACAACCCTTTGCCTCATTTTTCCACATAAATCAAACCCCATATCCCAAGTCTAAGATACTCCCTTAAGACTGTATTAGATAATTCGGGAAAAACACAATTCCCAAAATGGCAGTTTTGGAAGAAATTGTAGCTCCCCTCAATGAAAAAATAGGAGAAATATGTGAAAATAGACTAGATAGCCATTCATGAAGTGTGGAATATCAACTACATTCTCAAATAATAAATAGAATATCAGTGTCTAAACTACGTTATCATCAACAAAATAACAAACTTTAAAACCCATTTGAGTTAGATTCATCTCGTGAGCCATAGTGATGTTCAAAAACACCTTCATAATAGCGAGTCTCTGGAATTTCCATTGATATTGAGACTCGCTTTTGTTGTGAGCATTCTCATTTGAAAATCTCCAAAACACCATTTAAAAAATGTAGAGTGTAATTAATAACCATGAGTATTGCAATGAAAACACACAGGCTCTTTAACTTAGTAAGATATGTAGTTGATGGAAAATCAAGATATATAGTTGAGGAGAATGAATGCAAGATATGTAGTTGATGGAAAATCAATGGGTAATGACAACATTTGATGTAATTTAGGTGGCAATGACAATCATTTATTGTGCACTTTCAATGTTTAGACTGACTAGCATTATTGTAAAAGGATAACTTTATATGTCATGTTGATTACTCATTGCAAAGTAAAAAAGTACACTTTAGGATGAAAACATAACAACTTGTTGATGCACCATTGAAATCCCTGAGATAAATCATGATTCCAAAGAAACTCTCAATTTCTAGCCCCAAAGAGAATGGCACCGGAAAGAATGGCATGAGAGACACTCCTTCAAAATACATTATGAATGTAGTTATGAACATGTTTGCATATTATTCACACACAAAAATTACGCACCAATTTATGTAGTTGGCAAGAAAGTAGTAATTCCCATAAGTAATGATTGTATAAAGAAATACAATGTTGTTATTCAAAACTCATAGTCAGCAAATAGCTCCTCTCCAGCATGTATATCATCTATGGATTCAATACAAATGTGACCATATTCTGCAATATCTATGTTCATCATGGGGTCATACCAAGGTGGAACATCAGGGGAAAATACATAACAAACATTTGGCTTTACATTGGTATTTCTATTGCTGTTAATAAATCCTGCCACATTGCCATATTGAACATCACCAACAATATGCACCATATCCTTCATAGGGACAGTAGGGTCCTCTTGGATAGAGTACTTCTTTAGCCTTGGATGAACTCTACATAATTCCTTCCAGTCTCTATAGGACTACTTGTCACCTCCATAATGGAGAATAGTAGTCCCTCTCTTGATGGAGCCATGCACAAACAAGCCCAAGCCAGCACCTGTAATGGTTGACTCATGCACCTCGAAAGCCACATTTTTTATCCAAAACACTTCGTTGATAGGGACAGGTAACTTTGGTAGTCCAAATGGATCTCGTTCTGGTATGTACCTACTCAAGCATGATTTGAACATATATCTATCTCTCGGGGGGGTCACTCATCATATGTAACCCTATCACGTGAGTTCAACAGAAGGATTTTTTTTATTTCTAAAATTTACAGAAATAAATATACATAAGGGACTATTTAAAATAGTTTTGGAAAAAATTTACAGATTTGTATAGAAAAGGGGTACATTTTATTAATGAAATTTTTTACAGATAAGGGACTTTAAATATAGGCCTTGAACGCACGTGATATAGAGGGTTTATACATAGTGACCCCCCCGAGATCTATCTACATCACAAAAGACAAATTCAATTAGCTGCAACAACAGTTATATAGACTTGAGATAAAATCAAAAAACACTTTGACATATGTACCTTCATGAAAAATACGCATTCTGTAGTCGATTTATGTAGCCCTTAGCAATGTATTTCTTGATATAGTGACCTTTGTACCCTAGGTCTATAGCCAATTGAGAAACTTGCATAGCATTCATGCTAGAGATTTGTGGAGCATTCCTTAAAAGTCTTATTTGGGATGCATTGAGTTTAGGCACCTGGCCATCACCACCATGGGTTGCCCTAGGGTGTACACCCTTTGGTTCTGTATTACCACCTATATCCCTCTCTCTTAGTTGATCTGCAAGAGGAAGATTTCTTGTTTTATATTCCATTCTTGACCATGCATGATTTTCCTCCCTCCATTCATCAATTACTTTCTGGACAAGGTTTAAATCCTTATGCCCCTCCATCATAGGTAATTGTCCATACCGATTTGTCTCAATCATGCTGCGCACATCTTTAGTCTCATCGAGTTGTAGTAAGTACGGCATCAACTCTCTCAGTAGAATATTATCATCCTTGTCTTGTACATAAAACGTTGAAGGAAATATGCAATTTGATGGAGGGCTAATGCAAGCCTTGTATGGGGAGTCATGAATAAGGATTGTCCTTGTAGCATCACATCCAAATGCCTTTGATATTTTTGCTAAGGGTTTGAACATTGCCTCAACCCCAACCTTGTCAGGCCTATTTATCCTCGTCTTACTGTAAGTGTAGCATCCTTGCTGAGACCATATAACAAAGAAAGGGAGGCTCTCATTTGCATAAATTTGCAGCTTTCCTACCATATCAAGTACGTTATACTCCATCGCAGTTGACCAGATACCTACATTAAATCTTTGTAGCAAGACTTTAAGAAATTCTATGCACCCAGGATGAACAACCATATAACTATTTTTGCCATGCATAATAGACAGATGTATTGGAGACTTGAATAGGCAGTGACTTAATAACAGGCCATTCAAGTCTAATATGATTGTTAATCGTGGCATATCCAAAGAAATTGTATGTGGATATAGATCCAAATTCTCTTTGAAGTTGCTGGCTTCTGACTCATCCAAATTGTCAAGTGCTATGATTTCATACATGTTTGCAACAACAATAAGATTATCTAGTCTTGTCCCCAATGTTGAGACAGTACGTTCATCCGTGTTCTCTTCTGGTAGTGTAAGAAAGCAATAGCAATACAATAGGAAGGCCCATAAAGTTCCTACAAATTAAGAACCAATAATCCAAAAACACAACGAGCATTCGGGCCTAAAGTATCAGATTTGATATGTCCATAAAGCCAGGGCTAAAATATCGCTTGCATAGTGTAAGAAAGCCACAGCAACACAATAGAAAGGCCCATAATGATCCTACAAATCAAGAACCAGTAATCTAGAAACACAACGAGCATCTGGACATTTTAAAGTATTGAACAATTGAACATCCCAAAAGTACCAAACAACTGGGTAGCTGAAAGTACCAAAGAACCGAAAATACAAACAATTGGGCATCCCAAAAGTACCGAACAACTCGGCAGTCGGAAGTATCAAACAACTAAAAATACAATGAGAATAAGACACATACATATGACAAGAGACAAGATTGTGTGGATTAGACATAGCTAACATTATCATAGTGGGAATGAAAAAGTACCAAACAACTAGGTAGCCGGAAGTATCGAATAACCAGAAATATGAACAATTGGACATCCCGGAAGTACCGAACAATTGGGCAACCGGAAGTACCAAACAATTGAAAATACAATGAGAATAAGCTAGACACGTATGATAAGAGGCAAGCTTGTGTGGATTAGACACAACTTACATAATCATAGTGGGAATGAGATAACTATGAAGATAGTGGGAGAGAGGGAAGGAGTCTCACTTGCAGTTTTCTCACATACGCAATGGGGGAATACACACAAAGGTGGAGGCTGAAAACAGTTTTCCTCTTCTTAGTTGTGTAAGCCAAAAGAACTCTAGTACAAAGAAATAGAAGAACCCTATATGTGGGTCTCAATCCAAACTCAACTAACTAAGGTGGCATACTAACTGAGCCACGAACTAGTGTAGATAAGGATAGCTGTCATCCAGCTATTATTCCTGGGGGTTGTACCAACCGCATCTGTAGCTAACAAGTCGGTGACATAAATGCACAATGGTCACCCTGGCATATCGCGAGTGGAGCTCGATATCTCAACACTCCCCCTTGAGCTCAATCCCAATTCCTGCACACCAAGCAGGTCTCTGAACTTGCGAAGCTTCTCTGCGCCCAATGCCTTCGTGAATATGTCAGCTACCTGATCCTCTGTGCTGACATAAACTAGATCAATGAGACCTAGTAAAACCTTCTCCCACACATAGTGATAATGCACCTCAATGTGCTTTGTTCTAGCATGATAGACTGGGTTATATGCCAAGTGTATACTGCTCATGTTGTCACAATAAATGACAACTGGCCCATCTGTAGACTGATGCATATCATAGAGTAGCTTATGCAACCAAGCTACCTCACATGCAGCCATTGCTGCACCCCTGTACTCAGCCTCTGTGCTCAACAAGGCAACTGTAGGCTGTTTCTTGCTACTCCAAGTGACTGCAGCACTCCCAAAAGAGAACACATACCCACTGGTAGATCGTCTATCAGAAATACTACCAGCCCAATCAGCATCAGTGTATCCATGCAACTGTATCTGAACCCCAGCCTCATAAAATAGTCCATACTGCAATGTGGACTTCACATACTTGAGTATGCATCTAGCTGCATCCAAATGCGGTTTCCTTGGAGCCTGCATAAACTGACTTACCAACCCAACAGCATAGCTCAAATCTGGCCTGGTAATAGTCATGTAAATCAAACTTCCTACTATGCGTTTGTACATAGTAGGGTCTTCCAGAAGCTCACCTGCATCTGCGCTCAGCTTCACATTCTGCTCCAAAGGAACTAAAATAGGCTTACAGCCTGTCATCCCATATTTGGACAGCATGTCCAGTCCATACTGCCTCTGCAAGAGCTATATCCCACTTGGTGATCTAATCACCTCAATGCCCAAGAAATAACGCAGCTCTCCCAAATCCTTCATCTCAAACTTCTGCCTCAATAGCATGTTCACATGAAGGATATCTTCATCACTATCACCTGTGATGATCAAATCATCAACATAAATGACAAGCAGCATAATCCCTTTCTCTGTTTTTCTCACATAGAGTGAGAAATCTGCCTTGGAAATTTGAAAGCCAATAGTGACAAGATACTGTCCTATCTTGTCAGACCATGCTCTAGGTGCTTGCTTCAAGCCATACAAGGCTTTCTTCAACCTGCAAACAAACTCAGGATGAATAGCATGAACATAACCTGGTGGCTACTCCATAAAGACCTCTTCTTGCAAATCACCATGCAAAAAGGCATTCTTTACATCCATCTGATGTAAAGACCATCCCTTTGATGCAGCCATAGCAATGGCTGCTCTTACGGTTGCCATCCTTGCAACCGGGCCGAAAGTTTCTTCATAATCAATGCCATATGTCTGTGCATACCCCTTGACAACTAATCTTGCCTTGTATCTATTCACAGAACCATCTGCATTGTGCTTGATCTTATAAACCCACTTACAGCCAATTGCATTCTTGTCTTTAGGCAAAGGCACCAATTCCCATGTAGCATTTGCATCCAATGCATCCATTTCTTCATCCATGGCTTTCTCCCATTTTTCATTTCCCATGGCTTGCTCAAAAGAAGTGGGTTCTGGTTCCTGTATCACTTTGACCATATAGGCATAGTGAATGGCTGTAAATCCATCATATTTCAGCCTATCCACAGGATACCCAACCCTGGTAGACCTGCGCGAAATAGGCTCACTTCCACGTGCTCTCAAAACATCCCTGGTCTTCCTTACTCCAGGTGTAACAATAGAAGGAATACCCAACTCATCATCAATGCTCTGATCTGAGCCACTGGATTCACCATCCACATAAGAGTGACCTGCATTCACATCAAACATGGGCTGATCTACCTTCTCTTTTCCTTTTCGTGATACCTGCGTACCACTTTTTGCATTGCTTTGAGGAGATTCTCCTGATCTCAATCTACCTGTCTATGGTGAGGTATGTGAACCACTACTAGAGGACATTGCAGGTCCACTGATATTTTCCACCATCATCATGACCTTGTCCCTACATGTAATAGCCATCCCCTCACATTATGATTACAAGCAATTTATTATGAACAAACTACTAACCAAAAAACTTTCATAAGACCAAGAAAAATGTCTTTGTGGTGGAGAATGGCTATGGTGCCATTCTCCATGTGGGATTGTCGATGATGGCTTTGGCACCATTCTCCATGTGAGTCTAGCTTTCCCATGGAGAATTGCCATTCTTCATGTGGGACTATGGAGCTAGAAAAATCATGGTCAATAACCTAATATCTCTTAAGTGGCTTGTTTGATGGATGAATTTGGTTTTTGTCCCCCTCAAAGATATGAGAATGCTAGTTATGAAGTTGATAGTAGCCATCCAAGTAGTCCAAAATGCTTAGGGACAATACGATTCAAGGATCGAATCCACAAGGCCAAGACTATGATAAATATGGCATCACATAATTTGAGGGATATCCTTATTGGTGTATCAGATGAATATGGCATCACATAATTTGAGGGATATCCCTATTGGTGTATCAAATGATATGGTTGTATAAGTTATTAGACTCCTATGTCAAAACATAAGAGAAAGAAAGGGGTATTATGAGCTTGTTACCATTGTGGAATCCTAGGCCATCGTGTAAAAGGATGTTCTCTTTCTCTAAGCATGTCGATAAAGATTGGTTAGAACAAGAAAAACTAGCTAAAACCCCCCCTTCCCAACATAGGAAATAAAGTAAAACCCCTCCAATGTGGTAGTTTCTCCATATTATGTTATGTCTAAAAGCAATGTTATGTCTAAATAGAAAACTACAATAGCTAGAATAGAAAACGGATTTCTCTAACCTACAATAGCTATCATCACTTTGAAATGATGTAAGGATTTACTTCAATCATTAAAACTTGCAAGGATACAAGGACACAAAGCACGTTCACCAACCAACTTTACTTTGTGTCCTATGTGTTTCAAGAGATTTTGGAATGATGAGCATTCATTCAAAGACATCACTTTCACTAAATATCCATATAATGTTGTGTTCCAATACTTCAATTAATCCGGTGAAGAATATCCCAACCAAAAATTTGAGGAAAGCCTCATGAGTAGGTAAAGCAGACATGCTCCTTTCAATTATATGGTCATTGGATGTCAATGTTGTCAGGTAAACAAGACACCCTCATGATAATTTCCTGGTCATATCCCATTCTCTGTATGCCAATGTTGTCATAGATGATGGTTATAGAATGACATTGGTGCCATTGTCCACAATATCTCATGATTATATTGAGACTGACACTTGTGCCATTAGTCACAAGGAATGAGGAGAATGGCACTGGTTCCATTCTCCATGTATGAATGGCATGGATTCCATTATTGAAATATCCATATGATGTTGTGGAGAATGGCACTAGTGCCGTTCACCAAACTTCAACTCATATAGAATGCAAATTATTCCTATAAATCAATGTTGTCACAGACGATGGTAAGAGAATGGCATTGGTGCTATTGTCCATAACATCATATGAATGTTTGTATAATGCACTATTGCCATTCATCAAATGCAAAAATGGAGAATGGCACTCTTGCCATTCTCCTCAATCCATGTGATTGATGGTACAGGTTCCACTCTTAATATAATCATATGGTGTTGTAGACAATGGCACCAATGCCCTTCTCTAACCATCATCTATAACAATGTTGACATATAGGAATAATTTGCATTCTATATGAGTTGAAATTTGGAGAATGGAATTGGTGCCATTATCCACAACATCATATGGATATTTCAAGAAGGGCAACCATGCCATTCATACATGGAGAATGGCACCAGTGCCATTCTCCTCAATCCTTGTGATTAATGGAACTGGTGCTAGTCTCAATATAATCATAAGGTGTTGTGCACAATGGAACCATTTTCATTCTCTAACTATCATTTGTGACAACATTGACATCTGATATGACCAAGAAACTATCATGAGGGTGTCTTCTTTACCTACTCATGAGGCCTTCCTTGAATTTTTGGTTTGGATATCCTTCATCGGCTCAATTGAGGTGTTGGAACACAACTTTAAATGAATTTTTGGAGAATGGCACCAATGCCATTCATCACCTAGAGAATGGAGAATGGAACTGGTGCCATTCTCCTCAATCCATGTGATTAATGTCAATGTCTTCATTCTGAGTATAATCATATGGTGTTCAAGACAATGGCACCAGTGCTAGTCTCTAACCATGATTTGTGATAACCCTAACATTTGGAGAGTGGAACCATAACCATCCTAGAAAAGGTTTTGTCTATATGGGCAATCCCCTCAAAATGGCCCACGTGCATAATATTTTCACCACATGGTTTGAAGTTTGGAGAATGGCCCTCATCGCATTCTCCACCACATCATATGAATATTTGGAGAATGGCACCAATGCCATTCATCAGATGGAGATTGATGGCCCAGGGGCATTCTCCTCAATCCCTATGATTTATGGCACATGTGCTAATCTCAATATAATCATATGGTGTTGTGGACAATGGCACTAGTGCCATTCTCCAACCATCACCTTTGACATCATTGACATACAGGAATAATTTGCATACTATATGAGTTGAATTTTGGAGAATGGCACTTGTGCCATTCTCCAAAACATCATATGGATATTTGAATAATGGCACCCATGCCATTCATTACATGGAGAAGGGGAAATTGCATTGGTGACATTCTCCTCAATCCTTGTGATTAATGGCACATGTACCAGTCTCAATATAATCATATGGTGTGTCCACAACATCATATGAATGTTTGGACAATGGCTCCATTTCATATATTAGATGGAGAAATGGAGAATGGAATTTGTGCCATTCTTTGCAATCCATGTGATTGATGGCACAGGTGCAAGTCTCAATTTAATCATATGGTGGTGTAGACAATGGCACCAGTTCCCTTCTCTAACCATCATCTGTAACAACATTCATATACATGAATAATTTGCATTCTATATGAGTTGAAATTTGGAGAATGGCATTGTTTCCATTTTGCACAACAGCATATGGATATTTCAAGAATGGCACCCATGCCATTCATACATGGAGAATGCAGAATGGCACCAGTGCCATTCTCCTCAATCCTTGTGATTAATGGCACTGGTGCTAGTCTCAATATAATCATATGGTGTTGTGCACAATGTCACCATTGCCATTGTCTAATCATCATTTGTGACAACATTGACCTCTAGGGAGTGGGATATGACTAGGAAATTGTAATGAGGCTGTCTTCTTTACCTACTCATGAAGCCTTCCTTGAGTTTTTGGAATTTATATTCTCCACCAGATCAATTGAAGTGTTGAAAAAAAAAATTATATCAATATTTGGAGAATGCAACAAATGCCATTCATCACCTAGAGAATTGAGAATGGCACTGGTGCCATTCTTCTCAATCCATGTAATTAATGTCATTGCTCTCATTCTCAATATAATCATATGGTGTTCAGGACAATGGCACTAGTGCCAATCTTTGACCATGATCTGTGATAACCCTGACATTTGGAGAGTGGCACCATATTCATTCTAGCTAAGGTTTTGTCTATATGACCAATCTCCTCCGAATGTCTCAGGTGCATAATCTTTTTACAAGACATGTTGATGTTTCAGGTTTAAGTATGGAGAATGGCATTGGAGCCATTATCGACAACATCATATGAATATTTGGAGAATGGCACCAATGCCATTCATCAAATGGAGAAATGGAGAATGGCACCAATGCCATTCTCCTCAATCCATGTAATTGATGGCATAGGTGCTAGTCTCAATATACTCCTATGGTGTTGTGGACAATGGCAGTAGTAGTGCCATTCTTTAACCATCACCTTTGACATCACTTACATATAGGAATAATTTGCATTCTATATATGAGTTGAAGTCTGGAGGATGGCACTGGTGCCATTCTCCACAACATTATATGGATATTTGAAGAATTGCACCCATGCCATTCATCACATGGAGGATGGGGAATGGCACGGGTTCATTCTCCTCAATCCTTGTGATTAATGGCACAAGTACCAGTATCAATATAATCATATGGTGTTGTGGACAATGGCACTAGTGCCATTCTCTACAAAGTCATATGAGAAATCTCTCATGTGATAACCTTCACCTCAGGAGAATGGCACTCGTGCCATTCTTTGCTATCCATGTGATGAATGGAGCTTGTTCCATTCACATCAAAGTCATGGAGGGTGGCACCCATGGAATTATCTTCAAACTCTCATGGAGGATGGCACTAGTGCCATTCTCTATACAAACTCACAATCCATGTGTTCAATGGCATTGGTGGCACTCTTCACAACATCATATAATTGTTGGATAATGGCAAGAATACCATTCTTTATTATAACCATCTTAACTTTGATCATGCATATATTTGCTTATAGTGTAAGTGTAGTTTTTCATAATGCATATATAGGTTGCTTCGCCTTGGTTATTTAAGTTGCATTGTGGTTCTATTCATTTGGATTGTTCATTTTCTTAATGTAGTTTCCCTTGGTTCTTTTGTTAACAGAAGATTGCAAGAATGGCTAGCAAGAGAAAGGGAAAGGTCTGAGAGGTGTCACTTTATGATGGAGTTAGTTCTGGAAGAGGATGGTATTTAACACCTATTTCATTAATTTTGGGCTTTTTGTGTTGTTTTTGGACGAAGCCCAAAAATCCTTCCCAAATGAAAACTTTACTTTATGAAAATATCCTTTCCAAATCAAAATTTTACTTTCTAAAAAGTTTCTTCCCAAATCAAAAGTTCACTTTGTGGCACTGTCATATTCACATAAAAATATTGTTTTTTCAATCTATACTTTTGCAACAACATGCAAGAATTTGTAATAATCCTATATTAAAAATTCTAGCTATATCTAAGTTATTTGTTAATTTAATTATTTTTAATATTTTTCCTTGACGTTTTTCCTTCCCAAATCAAAAGTTCACTTTGTGGCTCTATCATATTCACATAAAAATATTGTTTTTTCAATCTATACTTTTGCACCAACATGCAAGAATTTGAAATAATCCTATATTAGAAACTCTATAGCTATATCTAAGTTATTTGTTAATTTAATTATTTTTAATATTTTTCCTTGACGTTTTTCGTTGACGTGATAAATTTATAAATCCATGAAAGGAGACTTAAATATTTCATGAAAATAACATTGTCACTCGGCAATATGCACAAAATTTAACAAAACTTTTAATAAATAGAAAGAAGACATGATGCCATAAGACCCAAGTTTTGTATTGATCCAAAGAGGGATAATAGCAATTATAGCTTTATGTATATGATTACATTGAGAGACGTTGCTCTTAGCTAGAGTCTTTATATCCAAAATGATATAGATTGAACATATGTTTACAATTTAAATTGTTGCCCTTAAAGAGCCTCAATTCGTGCCATCTACATAATTTGACACCCCATTGTCTTATTGCTCAATGTCACGACAGTCCCTTGCCAGTCGCCATCTGCATAATTTGACCTAGGCTTGTCTTGCCAAGCCTTGCCCCTTGGGTGCATTGACTCCCCATTGTCTTATTGCTCAATGCGATAGTCCCTTGCCAGGTGCTATCTGCATTAACTCCCTATTGTCTTGCCAAGCCTTGACCCTTGGGTGACATCCAGTGCAAAATACAGGTTCCATCTACATTAACTCCCACAAGTTATCTTGCCAAGCCTTGCCCCTTGGGTGCATTGACTCCCCATTGTCTTATTGCTCAATGTGATAGTCCCTTGCCAGGTGCCATCTGCATTAACTCCCTATTGTCTTGGCAAGCCTTGACCCTTGGGTGACATCCAGTGCATATTTTGACTCTCATTTGACATAGGAGGTGATGACTCTGATTATAATTGTCTTGGATTGGCTCCTTGCCTAGGACCCAAATAAAATCCTTCAATGGACTTCAATACAAAGCTTTAATCATGGACATTCTTCATTTGCGCTGTCTCCTTCTACTTCCTCCATGGCGAGCATCCTTAAAAATTCGTGTATATGCAAAATAGTTTGCTGTGGTATTTTTATTTTTCCTTCTACCTCATATCCCATGTGCTTCTTTGATTTCTTTGCCCTTGAATGCCAAGACACTATGATTGTCTCCGTCAAAACTTGAGAGACCGCTTCATCATTTGGGACCCACTCCTTCATTATACAATTAGTATATAATGTGTTGTTATCCATATTCTCCTTCCTGCCCTTTGGCACATACCATACCACTGTAAATGTTGTAGCTCTCCCTTGTCCATCTCTTTGCACATCAACTACTTTTGCAACCCAAAACTTCACATTCTCATATCCATCATCCGATGGCTGAACCACAACAAAACAATCGACCTCTATATCTACTTGTGGCATAAACTCTCTCTTCTTCGGTCCACAATATGGACGTGGGAGTAATGATACAAATTCATTTTCAAAGACTGGAGCTGGGCGCAAATCGTTATGAACATTTGGCCAAAACATATTGCATTCTTCCTTGACATCCTTTGAGCCTCGCATTCTCTCAAGGTCCTTTATTAAATTTCGTGTCTTGTTAATTACAGTGGTAGTGTGTTCTCTCCAAGTAGGCTTCGAATCAGGATATCTCCGGAGCATTTCCTCTTTGTATGTAATAAATGCTTTTAATCCATCTATTTCACAATTAGACCTCCCATTAAATTCTTATATAGGAGCCCATGTTGGATACCTTTCCTTGTTGGGAATTGAAGTTAGGAGACTGTAAAGTTCTTCAGGTTCCCATTTTGTATCATGAGAATACTGTTGCCATTGCATTACGGGTTTTTCATCTTTTAAAAAAAAACGAAAGTAGTGTGGATTGGTATGACCTGTCAATGCATCACCACCCGTTTGTATGAAAGGTAGAATGAAGCTCTTCCAATCATACATTCTTTCGAGCCTCTCACATACTGTACTTTCCTTACGACCACCAACTTGCCTGCCACATCTTCTTACCAAGTCATCTATTGTCTCCACATCCTTGCATTTAAGCTCCCTTGAGACTATGCTAAAAACCTGATCGATATCCTCATGTGTATGCCCAACATACAAAAATCCACATTCGACCTCATTGAAGATTCGATGAGCAACTAGCATGGAGCAGAATGCAAACATGAGTACATTCTTATTTTCTCGCCAGAAATTATCAGCTTGTATTCTCAAAGTCGGTGGCAGGTGACCTTTTTTTGCATGTACATTGTGAATTGCCTTCATAATAGATGTTACAACTTGATTGCTATCATGTAGATGCAAGGAATCAATCCATATATCTGCAAAGAACTTAATTCCATGCACTAACACTCCACATAGATGTGTCTTTAGAAAGTGCTTTCCTTGTAATTTAGGTGGAGTGGCAACAAAACGAGGCAATGTTGTTGTATTCTGATCCATGCCATCTACAATAAGGCACATGTAGTCATCAGGATGCGAAATAGCTTGCTCCTTCCAAAATGCATATTTTTGTCTGGAATGTCGAATAAGGTCATGATGAGATTTTCGGTTTTTTTTGTATAATTCCCTTTGATTTGGACATGTTGCACTCTCAATCGCTCGCTTTAAATCATCACATACATTGCACTTTGACATTTTTTGCCTCCTTGGGATTTTAACATATCCAAGTTCTTCTTCCAAAGAGTATACAAAGTATGAGAAGAAGCTACGGCATCCCCTCTTTGCCTTTGCTTTTCTGCAATAGAGTAAAATACTTCGAGCTTTGTCAAGCCCATTGGAAGGTGCATTTCAGTGATCGCGTCACCGTTAGGGAGTTTGGTAGATATATGGGGTTGAGGCAAAGCATTCATGTATGAAGTCTTGCAAAATTGCTGCTGCCCTGACAGTTGAGATTCTTGATTTGGACCTTCCTCTATTATCGTGAATGCTAAATTTGTTGCCACCCTTTGCCTTGGTGACTAAATCCCAATATGTACCATGGGATAATCCAGTAATATTGCGATATGCCTTATTGCAAATCCTTTTTCCATTTACGAGAGGTTTTACCTTTTGTCTTGAACTTAGCCTTTTATTGCCATCCTAAAGAAAGCAAGAGAGACTTGTGAGAAGGTATTCATTTCTTTTGCTTCCCCTTCTTTGCCACATGTGTCCTCTACATTCCCTGATGTCTGCAAGATCAATGAAGCGCATACATCTTCGCTTGCAACATAGATATCCCAATGCATTTAACATGTTCTCCTCCTTCATTACTCTCTTCCTCTTTGGTTGCTTTTGTGGATCTGCCTAGATTCTCTTTCTCTTCATGCATATGTATGACCATTTTCGTTCCTCGTGCACGTTGTTATCTGTATTTATGCACTTCTTCTCCTCACATTTGTTTGTAACCAAGCATCCATTATTGGTCGTTGCATCCTTGTTCATATCACAATCAAAGTTAAATACTGAATAATCCTCTGTTGATCTCATCCTCGTTTTTAACATACTCTTAGGACCATTCAATGAATTCAATATTCTACGAGAGTATTGAGAACCTTGAAACTCTTCCACTCCTGAGAGAACATCACTCATTGGGACATCTTGCATGGCTTTCACAAATCCACAACCTTGATTCACACCAGGTTTGTTAATATGCATGAACTCATCCACACTTGACAAGACATCGCTATTGAAACCTTTGCCCTTCTCACTGTGTAAGAATTCATCCACCCCAGATAAGGCTTCGCTTCTAAAATCATTTTGTTTCTTGGAACCAATGAACTCATCCACTCCAGATAAGATGTCACTTCTATAATTGAGTATATTGAAATCATCCACATTTGAAGTGATAGAGCCTGGCACATGGGCACGCTTTTTAGGTCCTTTGATATTGTAGTATACGTTGTCTTTATCATTGAAAACCACGTGCCTCTTTCTCATGTTTAAAAATTGCATGCTCCATCTCATATTCTTGCCTACCTCATAGTAGGGATCACATAAGGATGTTATGTTATCAACCATACCATCATCAGTGACTTTTAGAATCCTCATCTGCACAAATGACCATTGCTCCACTTATACTTCACCTTCTGCTACAATCTTATTTGCAAATGATCTCATTTGTAAAATGTCCCCTATAGTAAAATCCAAGGTGGTGCACTTTGTATTCTTGATAATGTCTGTTGCATAAGTCTCATCATTGTCCCATGCTATAAATGATTTTTTGGATGTATTGTAGGGCATAACATCTCCAAGTGTTTCCATATCTCCACATTTATACTTTAGCTCAACATGTGCGCTAAGAATCTTTGATACAGTAACTGCCACCTTATCTTCGCCAGTCTTCGAAAGTGGCAAAGTGAATTGGGATCACTATCATGGATTGTAGCAAATGCAACTACTTCTCTTTTGCTACATAAAATCACATCCATCCCTGGAACAAAATCTATAGCCATCTCCTTTGTGAGAGTCCTTTGCAAGCAAGCTCCAGTAGCAACAATTACATAAATATTAGTCTCTTTTTAATAATCTACTCATTTATTATAATTTTTACTTAGTACTTAATTTATTGGTGGGAGAAGTTATCTGATCAAGTACTCATCAGATGGACATGCCAAGTTATCCTTTGCATGGTCAATCAAGCATTAAATACTATTTTTGCTCTAGTGTCATGCACATCCGTAAAAAAACATGAGCCTACTAGGTATGTTATCCAATCAAGCACTAATGGGATGCACGTGCCACTTTGCATGTAAGTCAATTCCACCTAGCTGAGGTGTACAAAAAGTGTTGTGCCCATCGGATATGCTTTGCATGGTCCATCGAGCATTAAATACTATTTTTGCTCCTGTCATGTACATCCGTAAAAAAAACACGCTGCTAGGTGTGTTATCCGATCAAGTACTTATGCGATGGGAATGCCACTTTGCATGTAAGTCAATTCCACCTGGTTGAAGGTGTGTGCAAAGTATTGTTCCCATCCAATATGCTTTGCATTGTCGATCAACCATCACACACTGTTTCTGCCTTACTGTCATGCACAACCATATAAAAACACCGCCATAGGTGTGTTATTCAAATAAGTACTTATCAGATGGAGGCTCCACTTTGCACGCAAGTCCTTTTTAACTATGTTGAGGTGCGTGCAAAGTATTGTCACCATCGGATATGATTTGCATGGTCGATCACGCATTATACACCATTTTTTCCCTAATGATATGCACATTCGTAAAAAAACACGCCATTAGGTGTGTTATCTGACCAAGTACTTCTCGGATGGGTGTGCCTCATTGAGAAAATTTCAATATCACATAGGTTGAGGCGTACAAAAAGTTTTGTGCCCATCGGATATCCTTTGCATGGTCAATCGAGCATTATACTATTTTTACTCTAGTGTCATGCACATCCGTAAAAAAACACGCTGCTAGGTATGTTATCCGATCAAGCACTTATGGGATGGGCGTGCCACTTTGCATGTAAGTTGATTCTACCTATTTGAAGGTGTGTGCAAAGTATTGTGCCCATCGGATATGCTTTGCATTGTCGATCAAGCATAAAACACCGTTTTTGTGTTAGTGTCATGCACATTCGTCAAAAAACGCAGTCCTAGATGTGTTATTCAAACTAGTACTTATCGGATGGGGGCTCCAGTTTGCACGCAAGTCTTTTTCAACTAGGTTGCGGTGTGTGCAAAGTATTGTCACCATCGGGTATGATTTGCATGGTCGATCACGCATTATACACCGTTTTTCCCCTAGTGGTATGCACATCCGCAAAAAAACACGCCCTTAGGTATGTTATCTGACCAAGTACTTATCGGATGGGTGTGCCTCTTTGAGAACATTTTAATACCACCTAGGTTGAGGTATAAGAAAAGTATTATGCCCATCCGATATGCTTTTCATGGTCGATCGAGCATTAAATACCATTTTTGCCTTAGTGCCATGCACATCCGTAAAGAAACACGCTGCTAGATGTGTTATCCGATCAAGAACTTATGCGATGGGAATGCCACTTTGCATGTAAGTCAATTCCACCTAGTTGAAGGTGTGCGCAAAGTATCGTGCCCATCCGATATGCTTTGCATGGTTGATCGAGCATTAAATACCACTTTTGCCTTAGTGCCATGCACATTCGTAAAAAAACACGCTGCTAGGTGTGTCATCTGATCAAGCACTTATGCGATGGGTGTGCCACTTTGCATGTAAGTCAATTACACCTAGTTGAAGGTGTGTGCAAAGTATTGTGTTCATCGGATATGCTTTGCATTGTCGATCGAGCATAACACACCGTTTCTGCCTTAGTGTCATGCACAACCATATAAAAACACGGCCATAGGTGTGTTATTCAAATAAGTACTTATCAGATGGGGGCTCCACTTTGCATGCAAGTTTGTTTCAACTACGTTGAGGTGCATGCAACTTATTGTCGCCATCGGATATGATTTGCATGGTCGATCACGCATTATACACCATTTTTTCCATAATGATATGCACATCTGCAAAAAAACATGCCATTAGGTGTGTTATCTGACCAAGTACTTATCGGATGGGTGTGCCTCATTGAGAACATTTCAATACCACCTAGGTTGAGGCATACAAAAAGTTTTGTGCCCATCGGATATCATTTGCATGGTCGATCGAGCATTAAATACTTTTTTTACTCTAGTGTCATGCACATCCATCCAAAAACACGCTGCTAGGTATGTTATCCGATCAAGCACTTATGGGATGGGCGTGCCACTTTGCATGTAAGTCTATTCCACCTAGTTGAAGGTGTGTGCAAAGTATTGTGCCCATCGGATATGCTTTGCATCGTCGATCGAGCATTAAATTCCATTTTTGCCTTAGTGCCATGCACATCCGTAAAAAAAAACGCTGCTAGTTGTGTTATCCGGTCAAGCACTTATGTGATGGGATGCCACTTTGCATGTAGGTCAATTCCACCTTGTTTAAGGTGTGTGCAAAGTATCGTGCCCATTGGATATGCTTTGCATGGTCTATCGAGCATTAAATACCATTTGCGCCTTAGTGCCATGCACATCTGTAAAAAAACACGCTGCTAGGTGTGTTATCCCATCAAGCACTTATTCGATGGGAATGCCACTTTGCATGTAAGTAAAATCCACCTATTTGAAGGTGTGTGCAAATTATCTTGCCCATCGGATATGCTTTTCATGGTTGATCGAGCATTAAATATAGCATTTTTGCTTTAGTGCCATGCACATCCGTAAAAAAACACGCTGCTAGGTGTGTTATCTAATCAAGCACTTATGCGATGGGCGTGCCACTTTGCATATAAGTCAATTCCACCTAGTTGAAGGTGTGTGCAAAGTATTGTGCCCATCGGATATGCTTTGCATTGTCGATCAAGCATAACACACCGTTTTCGCCTTAGTGTCATGCACAACCATATAAAAACGGGATAAAAACACGGCCATAGGTGTGTTATTCAAATAAGTACTTATCAGATGGGGGCTCCACTTTGCACGCAAGTCCATTTTAACTACATTGAGGTGCGTGCAAAGTATTGTGACCATCGGATATGATTTGCATGGTCGATCATGCATTATACACCATTTTTTTCCTAATGATATGCACATCCGCAAAAAAACACGCCATTAGGTGTGTTATCTGACCAAGTACTTATCGAATGGGTGTGATTCATTGAGAACATTTCAATACCACCTAGGTTAAGGCATACGAAAAGTTTTGTGCCCATCGGATATCATTTGCATGGTCGATCGAGCATTAAATACTATTTTTGCTCGTGTCATGCACATCCGTCAAAAAACACGCTGCTAGGTATGTTATCCGATCAAGCACTTATGGGATGCGTGTGCCGCTTTGCATATAAGTCTATTTCACCTAGATGAAGGTGTGTGCAAAGTATCGTGCCCATCGGATATGCTTTGCATGGTGGATCGAGCATTAAATACCATTTTTGCCTTAGTGCCATGCACATCCGTAAAAAAACACGCTGCTAGGTGTGTTATCTGACCAATTAGTTATCAGATGGGTGTGACTCATTGCGAACATTTCAATACCACTTAGGTTGAGGCATACAAAAAGTTTTGTGCCCATCGGATATGCTTTGCATGGTCGATCGAGCATTAAATACTATTTTTGCTGTAGTGTCATGCACATCCGTCAAAAAACACGCTGCTAGGTATGTTATCCGATCAAGAACTTATGGGATGGGCGTGCCACTTTGCATGTAAGTCTATTTCACCTAGTTGAACGTGTGTGCAAAGTATTGTGCCCATCGGATATGCTTTGCATTGTCGATCAAGCATAAAACACCGTTTTTTGCCTTGGTGTCATGCACAACCATGAAAAAACACGGTACTAGGTGTATTATTCAAACTAGTACTTATCGGATGGGGGCTCCAGTTTGCACGCAAGTCCGTTTCAACTAGGTTGAGGTGTGTGCAAGGTATTGTCACCATCGGATATGATTTGCATGGTCGATCACGCATTATACACCGTTTTTTTCCTAGTGGTATGCACATTCGCAAAAAAACACGCCCTTAGGTATGTTATCTGACCAAGTACTTATCAGATGGGTGTGCCTCTTTGACAACATTTTAATACCACCTAGGTTGAGGTATAGGAAAAGTATTATGCCCATTGGATATGCTTTGCATGGTCGATTGAGCATTAAATACCATTTTTGCCTTAGTGCCATGCACATCCGTAAAAAAACACGCTGCTAGGTGTGTTATCCGATCAAGCACTTATGCGATGGGAATGCCACTTTGCATGTAAGTCAATTCCATCTAGTTGAAATTGTGTGCAAATTATCGTGCCCATCGGATATGCTTTGCATGGTTGATCGAGCATTAAATACCATTTTTGCCTTAGTGCCATGCACATCTGTAAAAAAACACACTGCTATGTGTGTTATCTGATCAAGCACTTATGCCCTGGGCATGCCACTTTGCATGTAAGTCAATTCCACCTAGTTGAAGGTGTGTGAAAAGTATTGTGCCCATCGGATATGCTTTGCATGGTCGATCGAGCATTAAATACTATTTTTGCTCTAGTGTCATGCACATCCGTAAAAAACACGCTGCTAGGTATGTTATCCAATCAAGCACTTATGGGATGGGCGTGCCACTTTGCATGTAAGTCAATTCCATTTATTTAAAGGTGTGTGCAAAGTATCGTGCCCATCGGATATGCTTTGCATGGTCGATCGAGCATTAAATACCATTTTTACCTTAGTACCATGCACATCTATAAAAAACACTCTGCTAGGTGTGTTATCTGATCAAGCACTTATGTGATGGGCATGCCACTTTGCATGTAAGTCAATTCCACCTAGTTGAAGGTGTGTGCAAAGTCTTGTGCCCATCGGATATGCTTTGCATTGTCGATCAAGCATAACACACCGTTTTTACCGTAGTGTCATGCACAACCATATAAAAACACGGCCATAGGTGTGTTATTCAAATAAGTACTTATCAGATGGGGGATCCACTTTGCACACAAGTCTGTTTTAACTACGTTGAGGTGCGTGTAAAGTATTGTCACCATCGGATATGATTTGCATGGTCGATCACGGATTATACACCATTTTTTCCCTAATGATATGCACATCCGCAAAAAAACACGCCATTAGGTGTGTTATCTGACCAAGTACTTATCAGATGGGTGTGCCTCATTGAGATCATTTTAATACCACCCAGGTTGAGGTGTACGAAAAGTTTTGTGCCCATCGGATATCCTTTGCATGGTCAATCGAGCATTAAATACTAATTTTGCTCTAGTGTCATGCACATCCGTCAAAAAACACAGTGCTAGGTATGTTATCCAATCAAGAACTTATGGGATGGGCATGCCACTTTGCATGTAAGTTGATTCCACCTATTTGAAGGTGTGTGCAAAGTATTGTGCCCATCGGATATGCTTTGCATTGTCGATCAAGCATAAAACTCCGTTTTTGCCTTGGTGTCATGCACAACCATGAAAAAACATGATCCTAGGTGTGTTATTCAAACTAGTACTTATCGGATGGGGGCTCCAGTTTGCACGGAAGTCTGTTTCAACTAGGTTGAGGTGTGTGCAAAGTATTTTCACCATCGGATATGATTTGCATGGTCGATCATGCATTATACACCATTTTTTTCTTAGTGGTATGCACATCCGCAAAAAAACACGCCCTTAGGTATGTTATCTGACCAAGTACTTATCGGATGGGTGTGCCTCTTTGACAACATTTTAATACGACCTAATTTGAGGTATAGGAAAAGTATTATGCCCATCGGATATGCTTTGCATGGTCGATCGAGCATTAAATACCATTTTTGCCTTAGTGCCATGCACATCCGTAAAAAAACACGCTGCTAGGTGTGTTATCCAATCAAGCACTTATGCGATGGGAATGCCACTTTGCATGTAAGTCAATTCCACCTAGTTGAAGGTGTGTGCAAGGTATCGTGCCAATCGGATATGCTTTGCATGGTCGATCGAGCATTAAATACCATTTTTGCCTTAGTGCCATGCACATCCGTAAAAAAACACACTTCTACGTGTGTTATCTGATCAAGCACTTATGCGATGGGCGTGCCACTTTTCAGTAAGTCAATTACACCTAGTTGAAGGTGTGTGCAAAGTATTGTGCCCATCAGATATGCTTTGCATGGTTGATCGACCATTAAATACTATTTTTGCTCTAGTGTCATGCACATCCGTAAAAAAACATGCTGATAGGTATGTTATCCAATCAAGCACTTATGGGATGGGTGTGCCACTTTGCACGTAAGTCAATTCAACCTAGTTAAAGGTGTGTGCAAAGTATCGTGCCCATCGGATATGCTTTCCATGGTCGATCAAGCATTAAATACCATTTTTGCCTTAGTGCCATGCAGATCCGTAAAAAAACACGCTGCTAGGTGTGTTATCTGATCAAGCACTTAAGCGATGGGCGTGCCACTTTGCATGTAAGTCAATTCCACCTAGTTGAAGGTGTGTGCAAAGTATTGTGCCCATCGGATATGCTTTGCATTGTCGATCAAGCATAAAACACCGTTTTTGCCTTGGTGTCATGTACAACCATGAAAAAACACGGTCCTAGGTGTGTTATTCAAACTAGTACTTATCGGATGGGGGCTTCAGTTTGCACACAAGTCTGTTTCAACTAGGTTGAGGTGTGTGCAAAGTATTGTCACCATCGAATATGATTTGCATGGTCGATCACGCATTATACACCGTTTTTTCCCTAGTGGTATGCACATCTGCAAAAAAACACGCCCTTAGGTATGTTATCTGACCAAATACTTATTGGATGGGTGTGCCTCTTTGACAACATTTTAATACCACCTAGGTTGAGGTATAGGAAAAGTATTATGCCCATCGGATATGCTTTGCATGGTCGATCGAGCATTAGATACCATTTTTGCCTTAGTACCATGCACATCCGTAAAAAAACACACTGCTAGGTGTGTTATCCGATCAAGCACTTATGCGATACGAATGCCACTTTGCATGTAAGTCAATTCCACCCAGTTGAAGGTGTGTGCAAAGTATCGTGCCCATCGGATATGCTTTGCATTGTCGATCAAGCATAACACACCGATTCTGCCTTAGTGTCATGCACAACCATTTAAAAACACGGCCATAGGTGTGTTATTCAAATAAGTACTTATCAAATGGGGGCTCCACTTTGCACGCAAGTCTGTTTTAACTACTTTGAGGTGTGTGCAAAGTATTGTCACCATCGGATATGATTTGCATGGTCGATTATGCATTATACACCATTTTTTCCCTAATGATATGCACATTTGCAAAAAAACACGCCATTAGGTGTGTTATCTGACCAAGTACTTATCGGATGGGTGTGCCTCATTGAGAACATTTCAATACCACCTAGGTTGAGGTGTACGAAAAGTTTTGTGCCCATCAGATATCCTATGCATGGTCGATCGAGCATTAAATTCTATTTTTGCTCTAGTGTCATGCACATCCGTCAAAAAACACGCTGCTAGGTATATTATCTGATCAAGAACTTATGGGATGGGTGTGCCACTTTGCATGTAAGTTGATTCCACCTAGTTTAAGGTGTGTGCAAAGTATTGTGCCCATTAGATATGCTTTGCATTGTCGATCAAGCATAAAACACCGTTTTTGTCTTAGTGTCATGCACATTCGTCAGAAAACGCAGTCCTAGATGTGTTATTCAAACTAGTACGTATCGGATGGGGGCTCCAATTTGCACACAAGTCTGTTTCAACTAGGTTGAGGTGTGTTCAAAGTATTGTCACCATCGTATATGATTTGCATGGTCGATCATGCATTATACACCGTTTTTTCCCTAGTGGTATGCACATCCGCAAAAAAACACGCCCTTGGGTATGTTATCTGACCAAGTACTTATCGGATGGGTGTGCCTCTTTGACAACATTTTAATACCACCTAGGTTGAGGTACATGAAAAGTATTATGCCCATTGGATATGCTTTGCATGGTCGATCGAGCATTAAATACCATTTTTGCCTTAGTGCCATGCACATCCGTAAAAAGACACACTGCTAGGTGTGTTATCCGATCAAGCACTTATGCGATGGGAATGCCACTTTGCATGTAAGTCAATTCCACCTAGTTGAAGGTGTGTGCAAAGTATCGTGCCCAGCAGATATGCTTTGCATGGTCGATCGAGTATTAAATTCCATTTTTGCCTTAGTGCTATGCACATCCGTAAAAAAACAGGCTGCTAGGTGTGTTATCTAATCAAGCACTTATGCGATGGGCGTGCCACTTTGCATGTAGGTCAATTCCACCTGGTTGAAGGTGTGTGCAAAGTATCGTTCCCATCGGATATGCTTTGCATTGTCGATCAAGCATAACACACTATTTTTGCCTTAGTGTCATGCACAACCGTATAAAAACACCGCCATAGGTGTGTTATTCAATTAAGTACTTATCAGATGGGGGCTCCACTTTGCACGCAAGTTTGTTTTAACTACGTTGAGGTGCGTGCAAAGTATTGTCACAATCGGATATGATTTGCATGGTCGATCACGCATTATACACCATTTTTTCCCTAATGATATGCACATCCGCAAAAAAACACGCCATTAGGTGTGTTATCTGACCAAGTATGGGTGTGCCTCATTGAGAACATTTCAATACCACCTAGGTTGAGGTGTATGAAAAGTTTTGTGCCCATCGGATATCCTTTGCATGGTCGATCGAGCATTAAATACTATTTTTACTCTAGTGTCATGCACATCCGTCAAAAAACACACTGCTAGGTATGTTTTACGATCAATCACTTATGGGATGGGCGTGCCACTTTGCATGTAAGTCGATTCTACCTAGTTGAAGGTGTGTGCAAAGTATTGTGCCCATCGGATATGCTTTGCATTGTCGATCAAGCATAAAACACCGTTGTTGCCTTAGTATCATGCACAATCGTCAAAAAACACGATCGTAGGTGTATTTTTCAAATAAGTACTTATCGGATGGGGATGCCACTTTGCACACAAGTCAATACTGCCTAGGTTGAGGAACATGTAATGTCTTGTGTCCATTGGATATGCTTTGCATAGTCGGTCTCACATGATACACCATTTTGTTGCTAGTGTTATGCACAATCGTCATAAAATACGTTTGGAGGTGTGTTATCCAAACAAGTACTTATGAGATGGGTGCACCACTTTGTATGCAAGTCAATAAGACCTAGGTTGAGGAGTGTACAAAGTTTTGTGCCCATCGGAGAAATGTAGATGCGATAATATTAGAAAATTCTGGGTATATGTATATGTGTGTGTGTGTGTGGCAAACAATTTTGACAAAAGTAAACACCTAGTGCACAAATTATGCACTTCATACCTTGAGTAAATAAGCTTGTTGATGAGGATAAATATGCCCTTGAATAAAAGTGCAGTTGTTGTATGACCATAATAGGATCGCTTTGACACTTGTGATTTTGCCCATATGTAAGTTTACAAATAGTATAAAAAATCATATAATAATATATTAATAGTTTGCAAATGTGTATAGCAAGTGAGTAATGGGAAGTGGAAGTGGGAATGAGGAGGGAGGAGTGGAATAGGATAGGGAAGTAATAAGGGTGTATGATAATAAGTATAAAAAATAGTATAATAATATATTAATAGTTTTCAAATGGCAAGTGAGTAATGGGAAGTGGAAGTGAGAGTGGGGAGGGAAGAATGGAATGAGAGAGGGGAAGGTAATAGTGGAGTAGGCTAATAAGGGAGTGAAATGAGTGAGGGAGTTAATAGGGGATGAAAAAGGGGAGGGTGAGATGGGGAAATATGGGATTTTGGGAAATGGGAGGAGTATGGGACGTGGTGGAAATGTGGGATGGGAGTGGTGGCAATGGGGAGGAAGAAGAAATGGATGGATGGGAGGAGGGCTAGTGGATGAGGGATGGGGGTCCAATAGGAGAGGGGGAGTAATGGGAGCCAATGGGAGAGGAGATAAATGAAAAGCCAATAGGAGAGAGGGGAGGAATGGAAAGCCAATAGGAGAGGAGGAGGAAAACCTAATTTTTCTTATATATAGTCTTCCTTCTTCATTCATTCTCCCCTCATTTCATTCACTGAAGCAAGAAAGCAAGAAAGCAAGGACGATCAAGAGAGCAAGGAAGGAAGAGCAAGAAAGCAAGAAAGAGCAAACTTACAAACTTTTTCCAGGTACTTGCAAACTTTTTTTTCTAGTTTCTTTTTTAAAATTTGAAGAGAGAGGAACTAGAGAGAGAAAGGTTCAGGGGAGGAGAAGAAGAGGATGGAGGGAAGGGAGGAGGAAGGGAGGTAGAGGGTGGGGCTGAGTAGAGGAAGGAAAGGAGGAGGGAGGGGGGGAAGGGAGGCTGTGTCTCCCATGGAAGGAGGAAGGGGGGAGGGGGAAGGGGGCGCTGGCGGCCTAGAGGCGGCCTAGAGGGGAGGAAGGGGGCTGGC
Source organism: Dipteris shenzhenensis (assembly GCF_047967505.1). Taxonomy (NCBI): domain Eukaryota; kingdom Viridiplantae; phylum Streptophyta; class Polypodiopsida; order Gleicheniales; family Dipteridaceae; genus Dipteris; species Dipteris shenzhenensis. The sequence goes on along the minus strand of NC_141617.1, from coordinate 32,801,604 downwards.
GGCAGCAGCCGCCAGCTCGGGGCGAAGAGGGAGGTGGGTGAGAGGGAAGCGGGTGGGAGGGAGGGCTGGGAGGGAAGCGGGTGGGAGGGGGGGCTGGCGGTCGCACCGCCAGCTCGGGAGCAGGGAGGGGGTTGGGTGGGAGGGGTGAGAGGGGTAGGAGGAGCGGCTGGCGGCCACGGTCGCCAGCTCAGGGGCGGGGCGAGAAGGGAGGTGGGTGGGAGGGAAGGGGATGGGAGCGAAGGGGGTGGGAGGGGGGGTTGGCGGCCGCGGCCGCCAGCTCGGGGGCAGGGAGGGGGCTGGGTGGGAGCGGCTGAGAGGGGGGGCGGGGAGGGGGGTGGGTGGGGGGTGGGGGGAGGTGTTGAGAGGGGGCAGGCCGCCAACCCGGGGGAAGGGGGGGTGTGGGGAAGAGGGAGGGGGAGAGCTGGGGGGTAGCCAAGGGGGGGAGGGTGAAGAGGGGGGGGCTGGCGGCCGTGGCCGCCAGCCCGGGGAGGGGTTGGGTGGGAGGAAAGTGGGTGAGAGGAGGGGGGGGCTGGCGGCCGCGGCCGCCAGCCCGGGGCAAGGGGGGGTGGGAAAGGGTGAAGGAGGGGGGTGGGTGGGGGGTGGTGGGAGGTGTTGAGAGGGGGGGGGCTGGCGGCCGCGGCCGCCAGCCGAGGGAAGGGGGGGTGTGGGGAAGAGGGAGGGGGAGGGCTGGGGGGTTGCGAAGGGGGGGGAGGGTGAAGAGGGGGGGGCTGGCGGCCACGGCCGCCAGAGCCCGGGGAGGGGTTGGTGGGTGGGAGGAAAGGGGGTGAGAGGAGGGGGGGCTGGCGGCCGCGGTCGCCAGCCCGGGGAGGGGTTGGGTGGGAGGAAAGGGGGTGAGAGGAGGGGGGGCTGGTGGCCGCCAGCCCGAGGAGGGGGTTGGGTGGGAGGAAAGGGGGTGGGAGGGGCTGAGAGGGGGGGGTTGGTGGCCGTGGCCGCTAGCTCGGGGGCGGGGAGGGGGGTGGGTGGGGGGTGGTGGGAGGGGTTGAGAAGGGGGGGGGGGCTGGCGGCCGCCAGCCTGAGGGAAGGGGGGGTGTGGGGAAGAGGGAGGGGGAGGGCTGGGGGGTCGCGAAGGGGGGGAGTGTGAAGAGGGGGGGGGGGGCGCCAGCCCGGGGAGGGGGTTGGGTGGGAGGGGCTGGGGGTCGCGAAGGGGGGGGTGGGGAAGGGGGAGCGCTAAGAAAGGGTGAAGAAGGGGGGAGCGCTGAGACCGGGAGGGGGCTGGCGGCTGCGGCCGCCAGCCCGAGGAGGGGGTGGGAGGGGTGGGAGGGGTTGATAGGAGGGGAGGGGGCTGGCGGCCGCGGCCACGAGCCTGGGGAAGGGTTGGTGGGAAAGGGGGGAGGGCTCGGCGGGGTCGAGAAGGAGGGGGGGGAGGGCTAAGAGGGCAAGGGGGTGGGAGGGGTTGAGAGGAGGGGAGGGGGCTGGCGGCCACGGCCGCCAGCAAGGGGGGAAAGGGAGGGAGGGCTCGGGCGGGTCACTAAGGAGGGGGGGGGAGGGTTGAGAGGGGGGCAAGGGGGTGGGAGGGGTTGAGAGGAGGGGGGGGGCTAGCGGCCGCGGCCACCAGCCCAGGGGGAAAGGGAGGGAGGGCTCGAGGGGGTCGCCAAGGAGGGGGGGGAGGGTTGAGAGGGGGGCAAAGGGGTGGGAGGGGTTGAGAGGAGGGGGGGGGTTGGCAGCCGCGACAGCCAACCTGAGGAAGGGGGAGTGGGGAAGAGGGTGGGAGGGTTGGGGGGGTCACAAAGGGGGGTGGGGAAAAGGGGGGAGGGTTAAAAGGGGGTAGGGGGAAAAAGGGGTAGGGGAGGAAGGGGTTAGGCGATGGGAGAGGGGGAAGGGTAGCGGGAGGGGAGGGGAGGGGTCGAGTGGGGGATTTTGGCAGAAGGAGGGGGGGGAGGGGAAGGGAGGGGTCGAGGGAGGAGTTTTGGCGGCGGAGGGAGGGGAGGGAAGGGGAAGGGAGGAGAGGGCTGGGTCGAGGGATGGATGGAGGGAGGGAGGGAGGGGAGAGGAAGGAGAGAGAGGAGAGAGAGAGGGAGAGGAGAGGAGGGAGCAAAAGGAGAGAGAGGGGAGAGGAGGATTTGACTTACTATCACGAGCAAGAACGACAAATAAGATTTGACTTACGAGAAGAATAAAAAGGACTTACGAGAAGAATGAAAAGGACTTACGAGAATGAAAAGGACTTACGAGAATCGAGAAGAATGTTGAAGAAAGTATCAAGAATAATGTTGAACACAAATTTGAATTCCAAAGGAACGTATGAGAAGAAAGTATAGAAGAAAGTATAAGAAGAATGTTAAACACAAATTTGAATTCAAATTTCCCTCTCTTTTTTGAAAATTCAAATTTATGCGTAGGAGGAGTGGGCTAGTTTTAACTCTCTCCTCATTTCATTGAAGCAACCAAGAGCGGAAGAGAAAGAATAAGCGGAGCCTTACTTTTTTCACTTTTTCCAGGTACTTGCATTCTTTTTTATTCGTCTTGTAATTCTTTTTCTTTACTTACAATTCTTTTCAATTAGTTTCTTGTTAAGGTTTTTGAGTTCTATTTCTTAAAATTCGTATTGTAATTCTTTTTCTTTACTTATAATTCTTTTTCAATTAGTTTATTCTTAAAGTTTTTGAGGAGGGTGGTCTTTTAGAAGGCATTACAATTCTTTTTAAATTAGTTTCTTATTTGAGTTTTTGAGTTCTAATTTAATTAGTTTTTTATTTATATTTGAGTTTGTAAATTTGAGAAATGAGAGAATAGGGAGGGAGGGAAAGAGAGAAATTAAGAGAGAGAAGAGGGGCTCCTTAAATGAGAGAGGAGAGGGAGAGAGGGAGAGAGAGAGAGAGATTCACACAGAGAAGAGGGGCTCCTTAAATGAGAGAGAAGAGTAGGGAGGGAAAGAAAGAGAGAGGAGAGAGGGGGAGAGAGATTAAGAGAGAGAAGCGGGTCTCTTGGGGGCCGTGGCTGCTTGAGGGAGGGAGAGAGTAGGGAGAGAGAGGGAGAGAGAGAGAAAGAGAGAGAGGGAGAGAGAGAAATAGAGAGAGAGGGAAAGAGAGAGAGGGAGAGGGAGAGAGAGAGAGAGAGATGTTTATCAGAATGAAACGTGGCAAGAGGAGAGAGGAAAAGAGAGAGAGAGAGAGAAGAGAAGAGGGAGACTTAGGGAGAGAGAGAGAGAGAGAGAGAGAGAGAGAGAGAGAGGGAGAGAGAGGGAGAGAGAGAGAGGAATGAAACTTCTGTGCTAGAGGGAGGGAGAGGGAGAGAGAGAATAAGTGGGATGAGGATAGAGAGAAAAATACTTAAGAGTTGTCAAAGAGAGAGAGAGAGAGATTAAGAGAGAGAATGAGGTGTCTTGACTATGGCTACAAAGAGATCTAGGAGTCGAGAGAGAGAGAGAGAGAGAGAGAGAGAAAGTAAAGAGAGTTTTATATATTTACATCTTTTATATTATATTTTTAAATGAGAGAGAAGAGTAGGGAGGGAAAGAAAGAGAGAGGAGAGAGGGGGAGAGAGATTAAGAGAGAGAAGCGGGTCTCTTGGGGGCCGTGGCTGCTTGAGGGAGGGAGAGAGTAGGGAGAGAGAGGGAGAGAGAGAGAAAGAGAGAGAGGGAGAGAGAGAAAGAGGGAGAGAGGGAAAGAGAGAGAGGGAGAGAGAGAGAGGGAGAGAGAGAGAGAGAGAGATGTTTATCAGAATGAAACGTGGGGAGAGGAGAGAGGAAAAGAGAGAGAGAGAGAGAAGAGAAGAGGGAGACTTAGGGAGAGAGAGAGAGAGAGAGAGAGAGAGAGAGAGAGAGAGAGAAAGAGAGAGAGGGAGAGAGAGGGAGAGAGAGAGAGGAATGAAACTTCTGTGCTAGAGGGAGGGAGAGGGAGAGAGAGAATAAGTGGGATGAGGATAGAGAGAAAAATACTTAAGAGTTATCAGAGAGAGAGAGAGAGAGAGAGATTAAGAGAGAGAATGAGGTGTCTTGACTATGGCTACAAAGAGATTTAGGAGTCGAGAGAGAGAGAGAGAGAGAGAAAGTAAAGAGAGTTTTATATATTTACATCTTTTATATTATACTTTTAAAAAATTATAAAAGAGTGAATTTATGGTTTGTTTTGAAGGTGAGATAATATTTATATATATATTCATCTTTTAAATTGAAAAATTTTAACTTTTCTTTAGATACTTGTTCTTCATTTATATCACATGCAGGTTTAGCCTCTACATCACAACCCCTTCTTTTGCATATTTAAGCCTCTTAAACCCCAACACATTAAAATGAACACAGAAAAGAAATTATTTATTGCTTTTCTTCGCTTCGACGGTTGGTTTAGCATAGTTTATCATAGATTAGATTGCCTTAGAGGAGAGACAATTCTCCAAGTTGCCAATCGAAGCCATGCTCAAATTTTTCTAACTAGTTCCTAATCGTTGTCAGTTCCTTCACTCACATGCGGTTTAACACTCATAACATGCTATTAAATAAGACCTTTTACCATTTACCAAGAAGTTTATCAGTGGGCAGATTGCATGAGCAGATATCAGTGGACAGATTACATATATCAGTGGACAGATTACATGTCATGGGACATATTGGAGCTTGATGATTATTGGTTAATTTTATTGCATTTGTATAAATATTTAAGCTCATTTATTGTCATAAAAATCCTTGTAAATCCTTTTATGCTATTTTTTACATTTATTGTCATATGAAGCGCCTTGTAATAAACCCGACCATCCCGACCATTCACTAATTAACAAGTATCAGTGGGATGCATAAGTGGATATCATGTGGGCTGCATAAGTGGATATCAATGGAACAATTTTTAGTGGATAGATTGCATCAGTTGGGTATCAGTGCACAAATATCAATGGATGGACAGATTACATGAATCTTCACGAAGATTGAAGCTTTATCACTAGATGACATTTTATATTACTTGCAAAGCTTTATTGGCTAATTCTTTTACATTTGTACAAATATTTAACCCTTGTAAAGCCTTTTAGGCTATTTCCCACATTTATTGCCATATGAAGCCTTATAAAGCCTTTTGGGCTATTTCCCACATTTATTGTATCAAGGGTTGTATATTGTACTTTACTTGTATGTATCTAAATTCTTCATTATCTTTTCTTGTAGGATTATGGAGCAATCAGCTAATGTGATGGCTATCCTAAATGACTCTGAGATCAGAGAATGGGTTTCTGATGTCACTTTGAATTTCAAAGGAAAGGAATATAGCCCCAATGGCTTTGGTAGGTGGACTCGATATCACATGGGTAGAAGAGCTTGGTTTCTTCATCAAAAGGAAAAGAGACTCTTTCTACTTATGTCAAAAAGGGAATTCAATGGTGTTGAAGATCCATGGGATGCTACTTTCTTCAAAAAAGATATGACTTCAAGCCTTGTAGTAGGCATAATAATTCAGCGAAAAGACACCTTTGTGGATATTTTAACAAAGAGTTCAAATCCTGAAGTTGGCGGTATGCATTTTATTGTGTCAAGGAGAGACGCAAAGACCTTTGTAATGCCTCCTCCTCAACCATCAAAGTTTCCAGAGCTGCAAAGGGCATTGGAGACTCTTTCATATACTTGGGAGCAATTTCCTAGTGTGGTGGCAAAAAGGATGCATGCAAAGATAATGTTTGAATACTTTCAGGATGCAGAATATGCTCCTCATATGCAAGAATCTTCACATGAAGGAGATCAAAAAGCTCAGACTTCGATGCGGGGACAAGAAGAACAGGCACACTGTCACAAACCTGTAGAACATGAGCGCAAACTTCTAGAGCCAGAAATGGTGGATGTAACTAAGGATGATGAAAAACAAGCCTTGAGTGCACGGGAATTAGCAAAAATTGAAGAAGATCAAGATTGATCCACTGCAGTTATGCTAGAAGCTCTTGCTAGCAAACCACGATGTGAAATGCAAAAGGCTAGTACTGCAAGAGCCACGGTTCCAAGCAGTAAGAAAAGACATCGTCCCACTGTAGAGAAAGATAATGTGGATGAAAAACGGTCAAAAAAAGAGAAAGATGAAGAAGACTCAGAATCCGAGGCTGAAGATGATCAGGATGAACTCACATCAATCAAAAATCTTAATCTGCATCTTAATGAAGCAGTTATAGATGATGATGTGGGATATATCTAGGGTCAAAGGACGTGGTTTGTGAATGCCAAAGATGTGGAAGCTGCATCTCTCTTTACTAATAGCCGAAGCCTTGATATATCCTATGCAATGCAAATATACAAGGCTTTGAGAGATGGTAAGAAACCTGTGGCAAGCAATGTGGTCTTACGCCCAATAATGTTTTGTCCAACCAAAAATAGTTTTCTGGAACAAATAACATTTACAGGGCCTACACATTTCGAGGAAATCTTCAGTCAATTCTTTAAAGAAACTCTAAAAAATATTCCACATGAACAAGGCAAAGAGGCACAAGGAGAGAATATGCTAAAGGAAGTCAAGAAGGAATTTCTCCTTCATTGTAGATTCCAGCCCATTGATGGTCAACATTGGGCTTATGCTTGTAATCAGATCGCAAGGGAAGCAAAGGAGGGCAAAAAACTCACTCCAGAACAATTTGTAAAGATAAGCTCATTCCATTATTATCCTGCAACAATCTGTATATTCAAGCATGAGATCAAGTATTTGATTGAGTCCGAAAGACTTAATCATTATGTCCATGGAAAGCGTAAGATATCCTCAACATCAGAGGTCTTACAGAAGGCAAGGGTGATATGGACAACATTTGGTTCTCCAAATCCTGATTTGAAGCAAAAGGTCACAAAAGTAGACGCCGACACACTCACAAACTTTTATACTTCTTTGAGTGCAGTTGTGCCTAGGGGAACCCAAGAGTGGGAAGAAAGTATGACAAGCCTCAAGGTGGTGAGGGACAGATATGCCGACTACACTTCTATCATATTTCGTCCTGTTGAAGTGTTCAATGAGATGCTTGAAACATGCATTGCTTGTGAGCATGGACAGCTGACCTATGAAGCTCCTTTGTTTATCTCCAGCAAGGCAAAGGTAATGGATAAGAAGGAGTTGACGGCAAGGATGTGGAGGCCTGTAAAGTACTTACCTGATAAGTATGCATCCATGGCAGCACAAAAAATTTTAAAGAAAGAATGGTTTTTTGGAAAAAAAGACAAAGACCACTGCATGGAAGAATGCATCAATGTACAGGTGAGGCGTGATGCAGTGCATAGTGCCATCAAGTATTTGCTGTCAGAGAAACAAATTCCACTTACTCATTGTAACATTGACTATAATGTGGTGAAGCATATAGCTTCTTTGTCAACACCCAAGGTTTAAGCTATGGGCAAACAGGTGGATTAAAAAGGATGAAGATGGGTCGGAAATAGTAACCTCTTATATGAGAAAAGAGATCCCACAACAGGTGGTTGCATATGTGGAAAGATTAATCAGCGAGATAAGAATGCCAACAGATATGCACCAAAGCTTTCAATTCAATGTAGAGGTTACGGCAGAGTCTGGAAATCTTGTCAACTTCAAGGGAGTCTCAGAAGATGACTTCTTCAAGAATGAGTCAGCATGGGATAAGCCACAACTATTCTTTATCAATGAAGTTTCTAGCGATGATATCCATAACTTCATTGATAGAATAGTATATACCACCATTAGCAAAGTGGCGATTTGCAACATTGTCATATTTGTTGATAAAAAAGACAAAGAAGCCATGCAGGTTACTCTAGAGCGAGCATAGGTTGGGAGGTCACCTTGGGCAGGATGGGATATTTATTTGAGGATCTCCTAAGAAAAGGCAACTCCACCAATATTATTGAAAATAAGCATTTCATGGCCTATTTCCAGCTTCAAGCAGATCTAACCACAGGCTATGAAAAAGAGATAGACCACAAGGACACCGATGACATGGATGATTACCTTGAAGATCATAATGTCCCAGTTGTTGATGATGAAAAGATGGACTTACATGACCCGTTCACAGAGAGGTTGGTGGATGAAGACAAACATGATGATGCCTTCTTTGATAATTATGGCTCGCAGGGTTATGAAAAAAGGCCACTACGACAATACTTAGCGGTATGAACTCTCTATTTCTCAACTAAATACAACTTTTTAAATAAGATTTAAATTTAAAGATAATGAATCTAATCTCTCATATTTGTTTACAGGCAATAGAGGGAGAAGAAATGGATGAAGTCAATACGGAGGCACTCCCTTCTACTTCAACAATGCAACCACCTCTAAATTTGATTGAAAAATCAAATTTAGCTGCATTGGATAAAATGGAGAGCTCATTTGAAGTTAGGATCATTTTGAAATGAGAACCTCAGTATTTAAGCTTTGGTAGAGAGGAGGTTTCAATCCTCTCCAATCCTTTAAAAGAGGTTAATGACAATGTTATCTTGGCCATTCTCAGGTAATGTTTATTTATTTATTGCTACTTCAATAAGCTAACATATGTTTATTTATTCACAGTTCAGTTATATATCAGTTTCTTAGTGCAGAATGCAAATCAATTCTATGAGCTAATGTTTGTTTATTTCTTGGTGCAATGTAGTTATTTCTCAGCTTCCTAGTACAGTGCAGCATCGTGTCTACATGCTCGATGCTCTCCTTTCTTCTATTCTTAGCTCTCCTCAAAAGACTATAGAAGATGTTTGTACCTGGTTAAGCCCTTTGAATTTAGATGGGGTGCGAGTCATCTTAATGCCTTATCATGAGGCATAAGTATCAACTCTAACCTTATTTTTACTATTTCTTTGGCAAGTTTGTGTAAAACAATAATCATTTTTATTCTAGTCGTGTAGCTCACATTGGAGTCTGATCTTCTGGACCTTGAACTCAACCATTTATGGTTTGTGAATTCAATAGAAGGCTATCATGCCAACTCCCCAAGGTAATTATTCTCTTAATATTTTTGATACTTTCTTATTTTGTATCTTATGATCATGACATATTAATATATTTCATATGTCATGCTAGACAGTGCTGCATATTGGCTAGTATCTGCTGTCAGAACAACCACGGAGCAACAAGATCAAGTAGAATTCAAAAGACGTCTGCCAGTGGAGCAAAAAGATGGACATAGCTGTGGGTGGAGAGTTGCCTACAACTGCATGTTGTTTCTTAGAGAGATTTTTGATTTGGAGTTACCAGTCAAAATGGAATCATATACAGAAGCTGATCTGCTAGCATTTCGGGCTGTGAGTATTCAGCATCTAATTACTACCATTGGGAAACAACATGAAAATATGACTACATTGCAGCATGTATAAAACCTTATCTTTATACTTGTATGCTTGTTCCAGCCTTTAATTGGGATAAATTGGGATGTATAAATCTCATAACTTTTTTATATTTTCTTCCAAGAGGAGAAGAGATTGAGTCTAATGAAAGCATGCTATCTTTATACTTTTATGATTATTTAAACCATTAATTTTATTTGGGATGTGTAAATCTCATAACTTGTCTAATGAAAGCATGCTATCTTTATACTTCTATGATTATTCAAACCATTATTTTTATTTGGGATGTGTAAATCTCATAACTTTTTAAATTTTTCATCCAAGAGGAGGAGAGACTCACTCTAATGAAAGCGTGTATGAAACCTTTTTAAATTTTTGCTCCAAGCAGAGGAGAGACTTACACTAATGAAAGCATGTATGAAACCTTATCTACTTGTTTAAGCCTTTATTTGGGATGTGTACATCGCATAACTTTTTTATATTTTTATGGCAGAAGGAGGATGTGGAAGACATAGCAAGTGAAGAAGAATACGATGTAGACTACTCCCTCAATAAGATGAGTCATAAAAATATGAATCTATTGGAGCAGATTGGAAGTTCATTCACTGCTATGTTGTTAATTCGACAACAACCTCATTTTTTTTAATTTGGTGAAGAAGAGATTTCAATCCTCTTGAATCCTAAGAATGAGGTTAATGTCAAAGTCATTACAACCATCCTCAGGTTTGATGCAGCCTTTTCCTTGGCTTTATACTTTGCTTATTTTGATTAAACCCAAGAAGCTAATACTTTTTTTTTTGATATAGTAATGTTATAGCAAATTTTCCGCAAAATATACAAAGCGGTTCATATATGCTCGATCCTCGTATTTCGGAAGTGCTTAGCAACAAAGAAGAAACATAGAGAATGTTTGCAAGTGGTTGAAGCACCTTCCTATGAATGATGCACGAGTTATTTTTACAGCATATTATGAGAATTAAGCATCAAACCCTACTTGTTTTTTCTATTGCATTGCTAGAATTGTCTCAAACACAGTAATTATTCTTTATTGATAATGCAGCTCACATTGGAGTCTGGTAGTCGTGGACATCCTTGCGAAGAAGTGCTTCTTTGCCAACTCAATGACATCCGTCCATGGCAATGTGTTAGAGTAAGTATAGACTACACTTGTTGTCACTTCTTGACATGTAGATTGATATGCAATGCACATATTCACTGTTGTTATATGTTTTGATATGCAGATCAGCTCGAAAATTAGTAGATGCTATCGACATAGTAATGCGGCAATGTGACTTGGCACAACAAATAGAGTATATAACATGTCAGGTATCACATTAAGAGAATAGCCACATCTATAATTGTGGATGGAGGGTGGGCTACAATTGTTTTTTGGTACTTGGTCAAATTTTTGAGATACAAAATGACACCACACTATCAACATATACGGATTTGCATCTCTATGCATTTATAACATGTACCATTCGAGCAATCATTGATTGCAAAATGAATGCCATCAAAGAGTCAAAGAGGATAGAAGACCTCAACTCTATAAACATGGCTTCATTAAAAGAATTGGAAAGCTCTTTTAATGTTAGGGTTATGATTCAACATAGACCTCAGTATCTTGAATTTGGGGGAGAGGAAATTTCAATTCTCTCTAGAGCTTCAAATGAGGTCAATAACAACGTTATGATGGCCATTCTCAGGTTTGATACAAACTTTTTCTCTACTTGATAATTCAATATTTTGATTAAATCTAATAAGCTAATATTCATTTATTTGTTGGTGTAGTATAGTTATCTCACGATTTGGTAGAGTCATACAAAATCGTGTGTATATGTTGGATTCCCTCCTTTCTCCTATACTTAGCGATAGCAGAAAGACAATAGCCGATGTTTGTAAATTATTACAGCCTTTACATTTACATGGCATGCGAGTCCTATTTATGGCATATCATGAGATGTAAGTATCATGGCAACCTTTATTTTCATCTTATACTGGAAACATTGTGTTAAATAATAATGGTTCTTAATTATTCATGTAGGGAACATTGGAGTCTGGTGGTTTGGAACCTTGAAGACAACTATTGTTGGTTTGTTAACTCGATTGCAGGCTTTCATGGCTCAGTGCAAACATAAGTATTCTATTAATCTGTTGTTACTTCTATATTATGTACCTTATGTGATAGACACACTAAGTTTTTTTAATATGTCACGATGAGCAGGTCGATTGAGAAGTTGGTATCTGCTATCAGAGAAACAGGACAGTACAAAGACTCGGTAGACTTCCAAAAGCATTTAGTAGTAGAGCAGGAAGATGGGCATAGTTGTGGGTGGAGAGTTGCCTACAACTGCATGTTGATTTTCAAAGAAATTTTCTCACTTAAGCCACAGATCTCATCGGAAGACTCTTTGGAGCTCAAATATTCAGAGGAGGATATACAATTGTTTAGGGCTGAAATCATTCGAGACCTAATTGCTGCCATTAGAATACAACGTGCAACTGAAGCAATACCAGAGCTTCCCTTTAAGGAAGAGGAGACTGAGTCTACTATGAAAGCACTGCACACTACAGAAGAAGTAGAGACCCAATGTACACCTACAGCACCACAGCCTCCACTGGAAGCATCAGAAGAGTTGCCACCGCCTCCGCTTGCATTTAAGAAAGAGGATACTGAGTCTACTCCAAAAGCACTACATACTACAGAAGAAGTAGAGACCGAGTGTACATCTACAGCACCACAGCCTCCATTGGAAGCATCCGAAGAGTTGCCACAGTCTCCACTAGAAGCATCACAAGAGTTGTGATGCATGTATGATGTTGTGTTTGTAGTTTTTGTTGATTATACACCAATTTGTGACTTATTACTTAAGTGGCATAATCATGATATTTATATAATTTCTTTATGCACACAATTTTATGATATGAATGTGTGATGATGTGATTATTTGGAAATAAATCCTTGTGTGATGAGAATTTTGATATGAATATGTGATGATGTAATATTTGTAATATAATTATTTCATGCACACAATTTTATGATATGAATGTGTGATGATGTGATTATTTGGAAATAAATCCTTGTGTGATGAGAATTTTGATATGAATATGTGATGATGTAATATTTGTAATATATTTCTTCATGCACACAATTTTATGATATGAATGTGTGATGATGTGATTATTTGGAAATAAATCCTTGTGTGATGAGAATTTTATTCAGTTGGACAGTCTCCATGCACTTAAAGTAGAGCATTCGCAATGCTTCTCTCACTTTATTCCAACCCTTATCCTTATCATCTCCACTCACTTAAAGTAGAGCATTCAATCTCCACTCGCTTTATTCCAACCCTTATCCTTATCATAGTGAACACATCGTGCCTCTCACTTTATTCCAACCCTTATCCTTATCGTAGTGAACACATCGTGCCTTAGTGCACTTGTATTCTTCCATCCTAGTCCTTCCACAAACACTCTCTTATTTCTTACATCCTAGTCCTTCTGAGTAACTTGTATTCTTCTATCCTAGTCCTTCCGCAAACACTCTCAGAGTCTTCTTTCATCCATCCTGATAACCAAGTATTCTTCTATCCTAGTTCTTCCACAAACACTCTCTTCTTTCATCCATCCTAGTGCTTCTCATTAACTTGTATTCTTCTTGTATTCTTCTATCCTAGTCCTTCCGCAAACACTCTCAAAGTCTTCTTTCATCCATCCTGATAACCAATCCTGATAACCAAGTATTCTTCTATCCTAGTTCTTCCACAAACACTCTCTTCTTTCATTCATCCTAGTGCTTCTCATTAACTTGTATTCTTCTTGTATTCTTCTATCCTAGTCCTTCCGCGAACAATCTCAGAGTCTTCTTTCATCCATCCTGATAACCAAGTGTTCTTCTATCCTAGTTCTTCTGCAGACACTCTCTTCTTTCTTGCATCGTAGTCCATCTCCCTTTCTTTATCATCTCCCCACCCATGGATGTCCTTGGCATTGTCGAAGACATGGAGTTCGGAATTAACAATCTCAAAGAATGGATTGCTGACCAAGGAGCACAGCGAGAGGCCAGAATTCGACAAGGTTCTCCTTTGACACACATGGAGAGAGAGGAATTTGCTGCACAAAGGCACGCAGAGAGGGAGGAGACTCTCAAGATAGCAGACAGTGAAAGACTTCTAAGACGTATGATAAAAGCACGACAAGATCTATTAGACTTCTTAAGTAACCTGCGTTATCACAGCTCTCGTCATGGGCGATTTGATGCGGATGCTGAGAGAACAATAAGAGCCTCTCAGAGAAATTATAAAGAAACAATTTGTGATTGCTTAAATTTCTTCTTCACATGTAATTATGTTGAGGATACAGCTGTGGAGGCAGTGAAAGATTGGGTTGTTGAGAAGATAAGAGAGACCAATGATGAGATCTTCTAGACTTAGATAAGAGAGACTGTATTAAGGTGTTTTTTAACACCATATGGCTTTGTAGTAAGGTGTTTTTTGATACCATATGGCTTTGTATTAAGGTGTTTTTTGACACCATATGGCTTTGAGTAATATGATCTACTTCTTGTACAAATGTGATGTTAAGATGATGTTAAGAGAGACTGTATTAAGGTGTTTTTTGACACCATATGGCTTTGAGTAATATGATCTACTTCTTTACAAATGTGATGTGCTCTTTTTGAAATGTACTCTAGTTTTCATAACATGTCATGCCATTTTTTCTAATTTGATTTTTTAAAATCTTACTTTTTTGTCTCTTTTAACAATGTGATGTACTCTATTTTTAACATCTCACTTCATTTTTTCTAATTTGATTTTTTAAAATCTTCCTTTTTGACTTAATGTTTTGTTTTATAAGAGCCTCTTTTTTTGAAATGTTTTATCCAAAATTATCTCACAAAATGAATTTGGACAGTGCAAGAGTCCAAAATTAATGAAATAGGTGTTATTTAGATATATACAATAACAAACTCCAAAGACTCCATAACGTGCATTGTTTTGTGAAAATTGAAGGAACAACTTTTGAAGATGTTGGACAAGTTAAGGAGATGGAGGATATCGAGAAAGACATTGCTTGTCTCAAAATTCATACATTGGGTGGCAATGTGTATCAGTTGGATCCTACTTGTTTTGATCATGCGAGGATGAATGCTACTAGAGAGGACACTATGATAATTAGGGGTTGGAATATTGAGCCAAAAAATTATATAACAACCAACAGATATTAGAAGGCTTTGATTTGGTATCGAAAGGGATAAATCAATATAGTAAAAAGAATAGAAAAGTTTCTAAAAGAACCAAGAAAAGTAATGTTGAGGGATCAAGCTCTCAAGTGTCTCACAACGCAGTGAAAGAGAAGGCTAGAGGGATTGGTGAGGAGGAAACCATAGGTGAGAAGGAAATAAGGTCAGATGGGACAACAAACATTGGGGATAAACTGGATGAAGAAGCTAAAGATAAAGAGACAACTTCAGAAGGAAAATAGGGAGGTACCAGAATAGTCAGTGGAGGAAATGCAATAGGGAGTGGTGAGACACACATAATAGGATATGGTGAGAAGGCATCTAAAACAACAGTCATAATGTATAGGAAAATCTAGCCAGATTTTGACTTTAAGGCAATACAAAAAAAATCAAAAATAAAAGACACAAGTATGACATGCTTGATGGAGTATGCAGTGTACTTCCCATTTGGTCTGGATTTTGAGGTTTTGATCCTATTGATGAATTGTTGTAGGGCACCAAGCCAATATGTGTACAGGAAATTGACCCCCAGCTATGTCACTTACATGGTCAAGAGTTTTGCAATGAATACAAAACTCTTGGTCGATGACTTGGTCAAGAGTTTTGCAATGTATGCATGAGCTCCTACAACATGTGTCTATCTTATGCCTTACCACATAGGTACAAATACTCTTATGCACGAGGAAGAGATAAAGGTGGACAAGCTAAAGGCAGGGAAAAAATTAGGGGCGAATTTTAGCCCAAGGGCTAATTTAGAGACTTTCCCAAGTTGGATGGGCTAATATTTAGAGCTTCAAAATTGACAAATTAGTCCAAAATTAAACATGGGCTAATTTTTAAAGCCTCAAATTTCATAAATTTGCCTTAAAAGTGGTAGCAAGGCTAATATTTATAACTCTATATGTTGAGAGGAAGAGAAAGAGGAGAGAGACAGACACAAGAGTTGTGTTGAGAGGAAGAGAAAGAGGAGAGAGATGGACACAAGAGTTGCTCCCAAGAAAGTGATTCTATTCATAGATCATAGGCATATATATAGTTGACGACTAGGTTGAGCTAGGGCAAGCTATATATAGCTCTAACACCCCCACTCAAACTAGGCCCTCTAGCTACGGATGAAAAAACCCTTGGGGAGTACAAGAAAAAAACCTGAGCCATTATACATATCTATGTGAAAATATATATACAAAGGATGGCCATAGGGCCAATTTGAATGATCAATGCAGTGTAACGCTGGATGATATAGTGCAAATTGCATGTGGATAGTACAAGGGCATAAGACAAGCACTTGTCCATAGTATAGTGCAAAGTATAGGCACTATGTTTGGGGCATGATACAGTGCAAACTATGTGTGAAAAATAGAAAAATATTCCTGGAACTTGTTTGACATAGTGATGATGCATAATCAGGCTTGAGATATTCAAGTTCAATGTTTGAGCTCTTCATCTGAATAGTAGAGCTTTTTGTCTCCAAGTTCAATTTGGTCAAACCTCCTCAAAACTTTATAATCATGCCTTCATGTTTTGCACAATTCATCCACATAAAATGACCGATTTCATGTAGTGTATATGAAGATAGCAAATATTCACGTGTCCGTTTCTATTCTACCAAGGATGAACGTATGACTCAAAAACGATAAGAAAACATGTGACAAGCACTTTTGCATATGTGAAGTAATGTATCCAATGAGTAATGATATCAAAGCTAAATAGAAAAGAAGCATTGAAAGAAAACATGTTAGAATGTTAACAATGTAAAACATTCGGCAAGTCCTTTTCTTTCATAGGATGGACCAACTTATGAAAGTGAAGCTAGTGTTGAATACATGACGAGCAAGTCAAGCAAGATATTAGCTTATAAGAGAGAAAGAAACATCTAGATGGACATTTTCTTTTTCATATCAAGCACACCTACATGATATTTAACCTACTTCAGTTTAAATACAATAGATGGCATATAGGTATGCTTGATTAACAAAGATGAAAGAGAACCTACTTTTCAAATCATAAGATAATCGAAAGTAACTCTCACCTTCAAAATAACATAAAACGTTTAGGAAATCAAAATAAATGATAAAATAATCGAAGAAAATCTAGCCTTCAAAACAATACAAAATATTTTGGAAGCCTCTTTGAATCAATCAGCTCATGCTGAAAGTAAAGCTTAATATAGAACATTTGGCAAGTCTCTTTAACCGAGATTTATGCAAACTTGAAGCTTTAGCTAAACTTGCTAGCAAAACATAATAATACATGTATTATCATTGTGAATAAAGCACCAAGCATATCAATCTAGTAAAAATACAAGTAACATAATCTTTCAACTAGAATATCAAGAAAAAAGCTTTGTACTGAACTACGATGATATCATGGATCCCAATCATGTACAACATTAAAGAAAGTTGGTTTATCTCTATACCAATAGGAAAAGAAAAGCTCCAACACATAGATGTATGTCATGGTGATTGCTGAAAAATAATCAAGTTTTGTTAGGCACCCGAGTATAGATATTGATAGAGCTCGTTGGTTGAAGAACATTCTATTAACATTGAGTAGCAAATCACTTACACAAAGACTCAGCAAGCGATAAACTAAATAACAAACTGGTTAGTAAAGGATGCACTAAATAAAAACTAGCTTAATATATGTGAAGCATCATTGGCTTTTACTTTTGCAAAAGCAACATGAAACCATAAGTGCTGAAGCAATAAACTCTTGTTTTCACTGATGACCTTATAGAAATCCAAAATTAGTTTCATATGATAGACAATCTTTTGTCCAAGTGATTTTCTCAATCAACTTTGTGGTCTGTTGAATGTATATAATTATCACTGCAAAAGCATGTACATTGGGCTACCTTACTCTCAACAACAAGATTTAGACTCTACTTGGCATCGATTAGATAAGATCTTGATCCCTAAAGATTGACTATGCTTACAACAATGATCCTGTCCCCTTGGTTTTAATGGAGACGACCGATGGGTGTTGGGTCTCCTCTTCATCTAAATTTTTATGGAGTCCTATAGCTAAAGAAGTTTTCTTTATGTGATTGAGCATCTTATTTCTTCATGTGGGAATGTAAAAGCATGATATGTCAGTGTGTTAAATCCAAGGGAACACAAATATTGAGTGCAAGATGGTGTCATCAATTGGTGGAGACTAAAAGTGGGAGGGCGACAACGTAACAGGAAGCTTCTTATCATTAAGTATATATATATTTTTTAATTGCTTTTGCTTCAAATATTGTTGATTCTATGAAAGTATGAACCTTTTGCATCCTCATGTCCTAGATCAATTCTTCTCTATTATGAGTGTTCATCTTCCTGTCCAAACACTCTTCTACCAGTTTATTGACAGTAGGAGCAAACAAAAATAACCATAAGTTCTTTCTTACCTAAAATCGGAATATAGTGATCCAACCAGTCAAAATATTCGGCGCATATGCTTCGAACAAGCCACTGTGGGCTGTTTTCATCAATCATGAACATAATGCTGATTTGTGATGCATCTTTGATAACTTTTGCATATCAACTCAAAACCTAGCGATCAAATAGTCAAAACGATAAAAAACAACGTTTTATGAATGATCGTGTTGCAAGATTGACAAGAAACATATCACTTTCTCCTCACAGTCATGCAAGAGCATAGCTAGGCTCTAATACCATGTTGAGAGGAAGAGAAAGAGGAGAGACACTGGCACAAGAGTTGCTCCCAAGAAAAGTGATTCTATTCATAGATGTTGAGCTAGAAAGAAAAAAGTACACAATATTAGCAATATGAACACCTTGCATCCTGTAAAGTACCTCGAATTTGCCCATCTTGTAAATACAATATTCACATTTTGTATCCTGTAAAGTACCTCACAAGCTCATCCATCTTGTAAATATAATCCTTCATGTCCTTCAATGCACCATGAGAAATGCTAGTAAGTAATATGAACTAAATACAATTGGAATGGTTGATTAGTTGCTTCTAATTCACTCACAAATTTAGAAGGAAAAATATATTATGCACATAAAATACTTACTTGGAGCATCTTGTGCCAATCATGAGATTTCAAGCCATATAATTGCTCTACACCTCTTTTCTCGCTCTTTGTGAAGGCCCCCTTCAAACACCTCATGCATCCAGTGGGAGTACAAATGGTAGTGATAGTGCACTTCACCGCGACCGTCTCTAGCTTTGATAACCTCCATGGTGTACGAGGTAAAAAAACATGCCCATTTGGTCTCTCTTGTGGCCAAGCTTCATGCATCCTCCCTGTGGTGCATAGATCTTCCCTTATGCCTGCGGAATCTCATGTCCCTTTCAAATGTTCCCAAATGGTAGATGTCACATTCTTGAAGATATGCATGGGATCAAGCAAGTGATTGATTGTGAGGGGGACCAATATGGTAAACGATAAAAGATGGAGTATCTAAACAAAAGTTGGTAATAGTGGGCAATCTTTATTTCCAGCCAATATAGCACATAATAGTTACAAATCCTTACTGGCTCATACCAACTGGTGGAGTCATCATGGAACCATTCCAAATTCTCATCCAATCTCCCGCAGTGAGTGATTGTGGGGGGACTTCATTCCAAGGATCAGCGACATATCTAGGATGATCAAGTGGGAGAAATTGATGGTGATTCTCATAGATGACCTTATTCAATGTGTTTGCTCATGAGGCAACTAGCGAAGGACCACAAACATGACATGCATGGCAACCTGATGTAGTGAGACCTAAATAATAGATGCAATTAAGAGTTGAAGGTGGGTTTAGGGTGCCACATCGATTGCCTACTCATAATTAAAAGTGCAATGCTTACCTTACCTGAACACTTGCCATAGCCTGGGAAGTCATGCATCATCCACATCAAGACTGCTTTGCAGTTGAAGTCTCATGATGAGGGAGGCTTGCTCACATCATGCACCTCGATACCTCTCCAAAGTACCTCTAGCTCGTCAATCAAAGGCTCCAAATAAACATTAGGATTTTCGACTTTATGTTTCCATCGAATTAGAAGGGATGTTGCCCTGTGAGAATCTACGGGCCTACAGGTATTACCTACAAGAATTCAGGTATTATGAGCACCTACAAACGCGCACATAGACACGTCTCCATAACTTTAAAAAAACTTACGGGTGCATTTATTTGCACATCTATTAGTGCATGTATCTAAAGGCACGTCTATATAACAAAGAGACGTGCCTATAGACGCACAAATAGACACTCTACTAGAAATTTAAAAAAAATAGAGAGACATGTATATAGACACATTTATAGATGTGTCTATAGATGCACAAATAGATGTCCTCTTGAACAGAGAGACGCATATATAGATGCTCTATAGAATATTTTTTATTAATAAAAGCAGAATTTTGTGTGCTTGAATAGAATGTTGTGTATGTTGTGTATGCTATGTAGTTACAAGAATCCCAGTTTCACATTGTGCAATCCAATTCTTACAGCCAACCGCATTTTAATTAGCACTCTTGCAAGCACTTCTATAGCCGACAATTACAATTCCGAATAAGACTTTACAACTCCAAAATGTTTAGTTCGCAAGGCATTAATTGATAGAACGTTACACAAGAAAATTGAAAGCCAAAAAAATAAAAAGAGTCTATTAATTCATAGCTCAAAAAGTACTTGTATGTACATATAGCATGAAGCCAAGACATGTCCTATGGCTTCAAGTACAAAAAATAAGAGGAGTGTATATACAAGAGAGGCACAAAGTCAAGCTAGTGGCTTTAAGTACAAAAAAGAGTAGCTAGCACTACTTCTACAACTAATCTAAGTTCTCTGCATCCTCACTCCCTTCTTCGCCCCCTTCTGCACCTCCTTGTTGCTCATCTTCTTCCTCATCTTCTTCTGCAAGGCCCTGTAAACGAGGGACAACATGTATCAATGTATGAAAAATCAAATTTTTACTTACAATATTGACATTATTTAATTACTTTCAAATACCTTGGGGGGTGCTCCAATAGCCCAGATATATTGCTCCTCAGTAATCAGCCCGTCATCATAGATGTGCCTCCATGTATCTCCTCTGTGATGGTGGCAGTGGTAGGCTATCTCGACAGGAGTAGGGTACCTGCCCATGATATCAAGTTGCAAGATGACTCAATTTGTGGACGGGTCAGTACAAAGAAACAACCTCCTAACAAACTACATAAACAATATAATTTGAGATCGATACTTACAAATTGGGCCTCCCATGATTCAACACCGCTTGCTCCAAAATGCACGCTTTCATATTGCTCCATTTGAATCCTTCATGCCTCCACGTGCTGCAGACCGGGGTCCACCTTCACTACCTTCATTACTTTCTTCCAGTCATGTTTGTGATCGATGTGGGGTGGGCCCCTTGGTGGTTGACCTCCCTCGAGCCTGTCAGTCTTCACTAGTGCCTGCCTCTTAAGCAAAGATCTTTTATTGCTAAGTATCATAATAATCTTTAACTTGGCCCATTTATCTATGAACTAAACATTGGGGGGATTGGGATACCTAGAGCGAACAGTAGCGAGGGTCTCATCAGCCAACCTTTTTGGATGGCCTTTGTAGTGAATAAAGTAATCTTTGTAGTTATTAGTAATTACAGAGTGCATGAAGGCCATGATTTCCTTCCCTCGTGCATCCATCAAGATGCCTCCTGTCTGAGTGATGTCATAGTAGATCCTACCATCACCCTATGGCACATCTGCATCATCTGAATCATCCCCATCCCCAACACTACCCCTTCCAAAGCACTATGCCATGCATCCCCCACTGCTCTCCTTGCTACTACGCCTACTACTGTGTCATGTTGAGCTAGTACGTTGGCCACTCGTAGCTAGAGAAGCGACTCTTGACTGCATGGGACTATGCTGACCACTCATAGCTCGAGAACTGAGTCTCGATTGCATGGAAGTATGTCGATGGCTCTGTGAGGTAGAAGGGCCTCCTGATGCCATGGGAAAAGGGGCTCGGCTCTGTAGCCAATTGGGCTTTCTGGACTCCACTGGGGTAATCTTAGCTAGTGTGGGGTTAGGGTGGTTTGGAGGTTGTAGTGCCAACTCTTGGGGGGTGTTTAGAGTACCCATCATATAGCCGTATAACTCCCTAGGACTGGGAGGGTGCCCCAAAATGTTATATAGCTCCCAAAAGATGGTCTCCCAAAGATTAGGTGAGGCCAAAGAGCTTCCTGGCCACATGATGAATTGAATAAAAGAAAAAAAGAAGATTACTCATGAACTAAGGAAAAGAAGAAAAAAGAGAGAAAAAGAAAGAAGGAAAGAGAGGAGAAAAGAGAGGAAAATAGAGGAAAAGAGAGGAGAAAAAAGAGAGAAAAAGAGAGGAAAACAAAGGAGAAAACGGGATAAAAAGTGGGGATCAAAGAGATGAGAAAGTAAAGGAAAGAGAGGAAAAAAAAGAGAAAAAGTGGGGATAAAAGAGAGAAAAAGAGATAAGGAAAGACAGGAGAAAAGAGAGGAAAATAGAGAAAAGAGAGGATAAAAAAAGAGAGAAAAAGAGAGGACATAAGAGAGGAAAATTACCACGAAAATAGAAGGAAAGAGAGGATAAAAGAGAGAAGCAAAAAGAGAGAAAAGGTGAGGATAAAAGAGAGAAAAAGAGAGAAGGAAAGAGAGGAGAAAGGAGAGGAAAAGAGAGGGAAAAAAGAGAGAAAAAGTGGGGATAAAAGAGAGAAAAAGAGAGAAGGAAAGAGGAGAAAAGAGAGGAAAATAGAGGAAAAGAGAAGAAAAAAAGAGAGAAAAAGAGAGGAGATAAGAGAGGAAAGTTACCACGAAAAGAGAAGGAAAGAGAGGATAAAAGAGAGAAGGAAAAAGAGAGGAGAAAAGAGAGGAAAAGAGAGGCAAAGAGAGAAGGAAAAAGAGGAGAAAAGAGAGAAAAATAGAGGAAAAGAGAGTAGAAAAAAAGAGAAAAAAAGAGAAAAAAAGAAAGAAGGAAAGAGAGAAGGAAAGACAGGAGAAAAGAGAGGAGAAGAGAGGAGAAGAAAAGAGAGAAAAAGAGAGGAGATAAGAGAGGAAAATTACCACAAAAAGAGAAGGAAAGAGAGGATAAATGAGAGAAGGAAAAAGAGAGAAAAGGTGAGGATAAAAGAGAGAAAAAGAGAGAAGGAAAGAGAGGAGAAAGGAGAGGAAAAGAGAGGAAAAAAAGATAGAAAAAGTGGGGATAAAAGAGAGAAAAAGAGAGAAGGAAAGAGAGGAGAAAAGAGAGAAAAAGAGACGAGAAAAAAAAAGGGAAAATTACCCCGAAAAGAGAAGGAAAGACAGGATAAAAGAGAGAAGGAAAAAGAGAGGAGAAAAGAGAGTAAAATAGAGGAAAAGAGAGAAGGAAAGAGAGGAGAAAGGAGAGGAAAAAAGAGGAAAAAAAGAGAGAAAAAGTGGGGATGAAAGATCTCGCAAAGTTCTGTCTAGTGCCTCAAAAGCAAACCGGTGAGTCATGGGTGCCTCATCCCATATTATCAGCCTAGCCATCTTCAAAACATCTGCCAGTTGACTATTAACCTTAATATTGCAACTGCTAGTACCATCCAGCTCCAACGGTATCTTGAATCGTGAGTGTGCCGTGCGTCCATTGGCTAGTATCAATGCAGCAATCCCAGAAGATGCACATGCCAAAGCGATGAGCCCCTCCCCATGCAATCGAGAGAGCAAGCAATTGTAGAGAAAGGTCTTTCCAGACCCTCCTATACCATCGAGAAAAAAGACCTCACCACCGTCTCCATAAACCCTTGCCAAAATCCGATCGAATGCAGCACGTTGACAGTGATTCAAGGACATTTCCATTTGCTGGGCAGTCTGTGCTTCTTTCACACAATCAAACATTCTTTCTTCTTGCAATAAGCCATTTTCAGCTTCTAACAAAGATGTTCTATCTACAACAGGCATTCCGTCAAACTCAGCCAACCTTCGCCCATGTTGTTGAAGAATGTGCTCTAAGTGCAATATAGCCTTCTTTATTGCTAGTTCACGACGACCAATTAAATTCCCCATACTTGATTCCAATATATAAAAAAAATCATCCGAAAGCTCAAGGGAAAATTTTTCCCACAAAAGTTGAGGAGATGTTGGCTCACAAAAAACCAATATTGTGACAAATAGGTGTCTCAATTGTGCACTATTTTGATAAAACACAGCCTCTTGCATACACACAAACCATTCATCATCACTCTCCAACAATCCCCGTGCTATGCATGCTGCCTTGAAAGTAGGGTACAGTTGGCTGTCAAAAGTACGTAGGTCATCAAAGGACTTGCATCCCGTGCACACATTAAGAAGCATACGCATGAAGTAGAGCTCACCAGCTGAGGGGGAAATATTGTACATCCGACCTATGGTATTCCCCTTTTGTCTTCTAGTCCACCGCTTACTGGTTTTGTTCCAAACCAACTTCTCTGGCAAGTCACCATATAGCAAGTTGCTTGCGTCAGATTGCAATTGATTATAAGTGAACCATTCTGTGAGGGTGGTCTTTTGATTTTGTTCCCTGCCTACAACATTTTGCAAATCATCATCATCTCGAAAGATGATGTTATTCCGCATCGGAAGATGAACTTGCAATCTTTGCACATCGGGTTTTTCATCGTGCATGGCATACTCATAAATCCGCCAACATGCTTTTGATGCTGACACGTAACGTGCATCTAAGTAACTACTAATCTCATCAATGCCACCGTCAACTATGTTGTGCAAATGCCCTTGCTCTCCTGCATTATTTAGCTGCATCTTGATAATGGCTCTGTCATGACCTTTGTACACATATTTATACAAATACTTAACTGCAGTGATTGTGGAGCATATTTCAACATTGATGTGTGCCTTGTACTTCATGGAGAGAAAAGGATTAAATGGCACAATCCAACGATTATCAATCACACCCCCTTTCACTTGTATCTTTCTACCATCATCACGACGCATGTAAACTCGATAGCCATCGTTGCCAACAATAGTCGTCTGTGAGAATCCACGTGGATAATGACGAATGCATTTTCCATCAACCATGCAAGCTGCAGATGGATTTAGTGCACCACACGGACCATGGACATTACATTGCCCAATAATATCATGCAACTCCGGGAACATAGCCTTATCTGGCAACTCCGCACACACTAATCGGTCATAGTGACCGATCTCCACAGGTTTGAAACCGCTTTCTAATATCAACAATATGTGTGAGTGTGGCAGGCCTCTCTTTTGAAACTCTATGACACTCACATATCCAGCCACCTTCCCAAACAAATTATGTTTTATAATTGACTGCATCATGTCCTTATGCTTTTGGAAAAACACACGGGCTGTCAAATCTGGACGGTCTTGTGCAGTTTGCCCCGGCAACAATGCTATAGATATTTCAGCCCATTTGGGATTACAGGTGAATGTTATGAATAAATCCTGTTTGCCCCTTTTTCTGACAATTGCCATAGCATCTTGGTATAGCTGGCACATATACCGAGGCCCTCCCGTAAAAGAAGAAGGCAACACCACCCTACGCCCTGCAGCATTGCCAAGCACAGTACGTGTCCCATCAGCTATATTCACCATGTCCATCAACCCTTGATAGACTTCAGCGTAGGGAAGCTTGGTTGTTTCGTATCCACACCAACCTAGACTCTTCCATGCTACTGTAGGCATCAACCATGTATTGCTGCAGCAATCTACCCCCACGCAAAAGACATGCATTTGTATCATATCTCACTTGCAAAAGATATGCGTAGTATTGTCTCTGGGTGACACAACTCTGTCCACGTATCTCGTGCAATGGTGTGTGATTAGGAACATCACTATATGGGATATATGGATGCCAGCCATCTTCTCCCCGAGGGAACAAAAGAACATACATGAGAGGCATGTATGATCGGTGCAAATTAGATATTCTACGCACAAACCCATTGCGGCTAACAATCTGAATGTCCCGATTTCCAATATCAAAGTCATCCCCTTGTCCTGGCATGATTGCAGCAACCTCGCTAGCCATAGGAGCCAAGTACTGCCTTGAGGTGGAGCGACTCTCACAAATAACCATCCTCAGGTTTGTATGTGGATTTGTTCTTAGCACTTGCCCAATAGCCATCAATGCACTGGCATATGGATTGCTCTCGTGCATCATCCTCTGCAACAACTCCAAAATGCCTGGATCCAAACCAGGCATCCTATGTAAACGGTGTTCTAGTTCATGATCAGTATCATACACGTACAACTGTGCAAAACGTGGCATCTCTTGCCTAGCCTCATCTGGCAACAAATTTCCAACCTGATGATACACACTACCATGGACTCGAAAGTTTTGTATACCCCCATTCCCACGGAACATGTGATCAACATGGGCTCCCAATGAAACAAATGCCATGGCACTATTATAAGCCCTAATGTTTTTCTTAAATAGTCTGCTTCTAGCATCATGTCCGTGCAGTAGAACTCTCAAAATCTCTGGTGGTTCTTCTAATGGCAACAATGACACACGACCAACTTTGCAACAGTGCTTGCCCACAACTTGATGCATATGCATTCGCGTCTCTTGTTTCCACAGTTGAGCCTGGCAAAAGCTACATGTATGATCCATGGATCCGAGTGCATGAACAGAAGGAGCATTGAAGACCAGTGGATACAAAGATGGATGCTCTACATTTTCCCTTAACGGAAAAGTATGCAAGATAGAGAGGCTCCCCCCTGCACCCAAAATCACAGCCCTGTTGTGAACAACACGCCTTCGGGCTCCTAAATGAGTAGCATCCCTGGTTGCATCCATATGAGTAGTTGTACATACTACTGGAGCATGTTCATGCTCATTACATACTATTGGTGCAGTATGGAGGTCCATTCTATTTTTAGCAGTGCATCCTACATTACTGTGCCCATGCATTTGATTCCGTTCTCTGCGTAGGCCAACTTCTACATCCATAGATTCCATTGCCCCCCTCACACTTCTAGCAACTTGTGTTCTCGACCTTGTTCTTTGTATAGCATAAATGCGACGGGCCGCCCGCGTTGAATCCATTTGAGTACTTGTACCTATTACTGGAGCATGTTCATGCTCATTATCTACAGTTGGTAAAGTATTGACGTCCATTGTATTTTCAGCAATGCACACTACATTACTGTGCCCATACATTTGGTCCTGTTGTCTACGAAGGCCGTCTTCTACATCCATAGATTCCACAGCCACCCCCATGCTTCTAACTCCTTGTGTTTTCGACCTTGTTCTTTGTATAGCATAACTACGACGGGCCGCCCGTGTTGAATCCATTTGAGTACGTGTACCTATCACTGAAGCATGTTGATGCACTCTACCTACTGTTACTGAAGTATTGAGGTCCATTGTATTTTCAGCCACAATGCATGCTACATTACTGCATCCATGTATCTGATTGTGTTGACTGCAAACTCCTACTTCTATACCCATAGATTCCACAGCCACCCTCATGCTTCTAGCACCTTGTGTTTTAGACCTTGTTCTTTGTATAGCATAAGCACGACGGGCTGCCCGCGTTGAATCCAACAATCTTCTCCTATGAGAACGTATTGAATGTAGCCTCTCTTCTATTTGTCTTGCCATCTTCTGTATCCACTCAACCAACTACATAAATATCTATTCCTCAAAGGGAAAAATAGATTAATCAAATAACTTATGCATCATCCCTAACCATGACAAAGCCATCCCTTTCCCATCTATCTAAAATTGAGAGCGGACCATCTATGCATTGAACCCATTATCTTTGGTAAGAGTAATGCTCATATTTTTTCAACATGTGGCAAAATACAATACCATATGTGCAACCATCATTTGAAACATAAAAACCAAAGCTAACATATCTAAAAAAACTCAAAGTTGACCATCTCAAAAAAAGTATAAGCGTTGCATCAGCATTTATGCAAAGAAATTACAAATATTTGAGTATATCTTAAATAAAACGAAAATGGGAAGGAACAATAGGCAATTCAAATATTGAATTAAATTAGCTTCCATTGCCATATATATGTCAAATGAAAGTAAATATAATCATTTGCAAAAAACTTGTCTTGCCAAATAACATAAGGACAACCCAACTACATGAATCCCATAGAAGCATTTGGAATTCCAGTACAAAAAGTGACATAAAAATCTCAGGAGTCAAACTTGTCTTGCCAAATAACATAAGGGCAACCTGGAAGTACATGAATCCCATAGAAGCATTTGGGATTCCAGTACAAAAAAGTGACATAAAAGTCTTAGGAGTCTCTTAATTGTCACGGGTTGCGACCTGCTCTAGTTTACGGCTCATCCTGGTCATCAAAGCAGTTAGCCTATTTAAACCAACTTTGAACATTGACACCTCAGTGGACAGTAGTTGAACTTGTTCTTTCAGCTTATCAACTTGTAGTCTACACCCATTCTCACATACAACTGCCCCTTCTCCACCTCTCCCCAAAATCTGCTGCATCCATTGATTAGATTCCTTAACGCTATTCTCAATTTGAGAAATCCTTGCAATGAGAGTTCCAGGGAATTCTGCCATGCCCTGCGCTATTACTACAGCACCATCTGAATGGATTTCTCCCCACAAAGACCCCAAATATCGTGTGTTCATGGCACATGCATCCTTATTATTCTCGCACATGGCTTGAATGGACTTTAAAAGATTGTAATGACTTGAATGCTCAGTTGCATGGGTTGAAGCTCTCCCCCTTGTAAGTCGTTTCATTATATTAGCAGTGCGACGTTCGCGGCTAGACTTAAAACACTTTGAAGGCAACTTGGGACCGTGATTTGCTCCATGGGTTGAAGTCTCGGCCCTTGCCAAAACTTGATTTATCACATGAAGGCTATCTGGCTCAGGAAAAGATGACAACACAATGTCAGAAATTGCAGAGCCCTCCAACCTAGCAGCTCGCTTCATTGCCCGAAGGCTTTGTCGCCCATGGAAACCCGACTCCCCAAGATTTGGAACAATGGTAGAAGCCATTTCTGGAGCTGCATCCATAACAAAATACAAAAACATTTTCAGGTATGTATTGGCTCAATTGTATAATTGGATCACACAGATTCCATAGAACAAACATGAGCAGAAATGAATTGCCATAGGAGGTAGATACCCAAAGATTGTAGCCCATCTCCTCTTAGCAAAGAATTTGGAATCAAGTTGGATGGATTGAGATATTTGTGAATGAGCTCGTGCCAAGCACTCGTGCAAATATTTTCCGATTCAAAGGCGGTAAGTTGCTTAGAGTGACCAAGGATATGGTGGTAGGAAGTAGAAATCATAGGACATGTTAAAAGGAGAAATCGACATGGAAGGCACATGGCCCTAGCGTCTATTTCAAAAATAAAATCCCCCTAACCTCCCCTTGCCATGCATTAGCCTCCTCTAACGAACCCTAAATCTAAGACCTTAGTCCTATGATTTCTACTTCCTACAATCTTACTGTCTGCTCATGAAGGTGCTCCTGCGAAAGATACAATTAACTTTGGACCTTTCATATCCAACCACATCATGGACTTATTTCACTTCTGTCCACCATTATATTTTGCTCTGTGTGTGTGTGTGTGTAGCCCCATCTATCATCCAATCGCCTCATCTCTCGAGCTTAGTTCTCATGGCTATAAAGCACATGACGTGAAACACACTTAATCCTTTACTCTCCTTGAGAAGCAAGACTAACTTCTGAAAGAGGTTAGATTAGATCACTTAGGGAAGAGGATGCTGGCTTATCTCAAACATACTGCCAGCTCGATGCTCCTAAGAAAATACAAATACCTTTAATGATTACTGATCCAAACACATCATGGCCTTGTCTTATTTCACTTCTGGCTACCATTATATTTCTCGTCCCCTCTCTCTCTCTCTCTCTCTCTCTCTCTCTCTCTCTCTCTCTCTCTCTCAATGTAGCCCCACCTATCATCCAATCGCCTCACGTCTTAAGCTTAGTTCTCATGGCTATAGTCCACACGACATGAAACATATTTGATGCTTTACTCTCATTGAGAAGCAAGGCTAGCTTCTCAAAACAAAGGTTAGATTAGATCATATTTAATGATTACTGCTCCGACCACATCATGGCCTTGTCTTATTTCACTTCTGCCCTACCATTATATCCTTTCATCCTCTCTCTCTCTCTCTCTCTCTCTCTCTCTCTCTATGTGTGTGTGTGTGTGTAGCCCCACCTATTATCCAATTGCCTCACGTCTCGAGCTTAGTTCTCATGCCTATAGTCCACATGACATGAAACATATTTGACGCTTCACTCTCATTGAGAAGCAAGGCTAGCTTCTCAAAACAAAGGTTAGATTAGATCACTTAGGCTAGAGGGTGCAAGCTTATCTCTAGACATATTGCCAAGTCATCAAGATGCTCCTAGGAAAGATACAATTACATTTAATGATTACTGATATCCAATCGCCTCACCTCTGGAGGTTACTTCTCATGGCCATAATGCACATGACATGAAACATACATAATCCTTTACTCTCCTTGAGAGGTTGATTAGATCACATAGGGTCCAACCACATCATCGCCTTGTCTCTAACTAATACACTAACTTCATTCACTTCTGTCCATCAATATATTTTCCCTCTCTCTCTCTCTCCCTCTCTCTCTCTCTCTCTCACCTCTATTATCTTTTAGTTCTTCCGTCTCAATAATATAATCATCTAGAAACTATAAGATCATAATGGTTTGCATGATTTAAAAAATGTAGCTTACATTTAATGATTACTGGTCCAATCACATCATCGCCTCCATTATCTTTTAGTTCTTCCATCTCAATAATATAATCATCTACAAACTTAATTCCTTTCTGTCCACCATTATATTTTCCCTCTCTCTCTCTCTCTCTCTCTCTCTCTCTCTCTCTCTCTCTCTCTCGCCTCTCCTAAGAGATATGCACAGACAAAGCAGGCATGGAGGTATGAGACTCTACACACAGAGCAGCACAACCACATCATTGCCTTGTCTCTAACTAATACACTAACTTCATTCACTTCTGTCCATCAATATATTTTCCCTCTCTCTCTCTCTCTCTCCCTCTCTCTCTCTCTCTCACCTCTATTATCTTTTAGTTCTTCCGTCTCAATAATATCATCATCTAGAAACTATAAGATCATAATGGTTTGCATGATTTAAAAAATGTAGCTTACATTTAATGATTACTGGTCCAATCACATCATCGCCTCCATTATCTTTTAGTTCTTCCATCTCAATAATATAATCATCTACAAACTTAATTCCACCATTATATTTTCCCTCTCTCTCTCTCTCTCTCTCTCTCTCTCTCGCCTCTCCTAAGAGATATGCACAGACAAAGCAGGCATGGAGGTATGAGACTCTACACACAGAGCAGCATAGCAAGGTCCACAATAGAAGAGATCATGCTGAGCCAATAGAAAAGGATTGTAGAAAAGGCTGGTAGTTTAGCATGCAACTGTGTTGTAGGTTGGGCTACTGTAGGTTGGGAGAGAGAGAGAGAGAGAGAGAGAGAGAGAGAGAGAGAGAGGTACCATGTTTTTGAAAAAACATGGTTCTTAGATCAGTTTTCCCCTCCCAAGAATCTAAGCGTCCACGAATTATAAGATCAGAATGGTTTCAATGAATGTAGCCTGCAAACTCACACACACACACACAATGTGTCCTAAGGAAGCAAAGAATTCATGAATGATCAGATCGGAATGGTTTCAATGATTTTGAAAATGTAGCTTGTCTCAAACGATTCAAACTCACACACACACACACAACGTGTCCTAAGGAAGCAAAGAATTCCAAATAGAAAGCAAAGTCAATTGAAAAGCAAGGCTAGCTTCTCAAAAATGAAGGTTAGATTAGATCACTCAGGGTACACAGTGCAAGCTTTATCTCTAGACATATTGCCAGGTCATCAAGATGCCCCTACGAAAGATACAATTACATTTAATGATTACTGCTCCAACCCCATCATCGCCTTGTCTCTAACTAATATACTAACTTAATTCACTTTTGTCCACCATTATATTTTCCCTCTCTCTCTCTCTCTCCCTCTCTCTCTCTCTCTCTCTCGCCTCCATTATCTGTTAGTTCTTCCGTCTCAATAATATAATCATCTAGAAACTATAACATCATAATGATTTGGATGATTTTAAAAATGTAGCTTCTAAATCTCTCTCTCTCTCTCTCTCTCTCTCTCTCTCTCTCTCTCTCCTCCATTATCTTTTTGAAAAAAGATGGTTCTTAGTTTAATTTTCCCCTCCCAAGAATATAAGCATCCACGAATTACGATCAGAATGGTTTCATGAATGTAACAGAGAATTCATGAATTATAAGATCAGAATGGTTTCAATGATTTTGAAAATGTTTAAGATGCAAACACACATACACACACACACACACACACAAAAAAAAGTGATCACCTACCTGGATAAACAAAAGTTGTGGAGAGAAGCTAGTGCTAGTCCAACAATAAAATGAAGCACCTGCAAGAAAAACAACCCAAAACAAAAGTAAAGCTAAGCGAACTGTACATCTCTCTCTCTCTCTCTCTCTCTCTCTCTCTCTCTCTCATAGAAATACGTAATGACATACACCCCCCCCCCACACACACACACACACAAACACACACTCTCTCTCTCACACACACATATAATCTCTCTCTCTCTCTCTCTCTCTCTCTCTCTCTCTCTCCCCCCTCTTCCACTTATCTTTCTCTTGCATTGGATCATCCCTCAAGATGGTTTTTAAGCATGTGCAATTCTCCCCCCTCTTCCACTTATCTTTCTCTTGCATTGGATCATCCCTCAAGATGGTTTTTAATCAAGAAATTTGCCGGTATTGGCAGCAAGGAAATACAGGAAATAATTTAATGTACTTAATGTGTCTAGTTAGAACGAATGGACTAATGTTGGGTGCTCCAATAACATACAACAATGGCTAGAGGAAGTGAATCATATGACTATATGTGATATAAGGTAGACTGATACACTTAATTACTTGAAGGGAAAGGAGGGTGTAGCATATGTGTCTACATGCAAGGTCATATGATAATCTCGTTAGTCATTTGATAAACCCTCGACCTCCCCCCTCCCCACCTCTCTCTCTCTCTCTCTCTCTCTCTCTCTCTCTCTAGCTATGGTTTTGTGCATATCTTTATTTTCTTTCATCTCCTTTCCTTAGATATTCATGCCCTTTCACCTTCCCCCTAGCATCGATCAACCCCTACACCTCTCTTTCTCTCTCTCTCTCTCAAAACCTCCCCCCCCTCTCTCTCTCTCTCCCTCTCTCACAAAAACACAAAAGCACGCACACACACACACACACACACACACGCACACACACACAAACACACACTCTCTCTCTCTCACACACATATAATCTCTCTCTCTCTCTCTCTCTCTCTCTCTCTCTCTCTCTCTCTCTCTCTCTCCCCCCTCTTCCACTTATCTTTCTCTTGCATTGGATCATGCCTCAAGATGGTTTTAAATCAAGAAATTCGCCGGTATTGGCAGCAAGGAAATACGGGAAATAATTTAATGTACTTAATGTGTGTAGTTAGAACGAATGGACTAATGTTGGGTGCTCCAATAACATACAGCAATGGCTAGAGGAAGTGAATCGTATGACTATATGTGATATAAGGTAGACTGATACAGTTAATTAATTGAAGGGAAAGGAGGGTGTAGCATATGTGTCTACATGCAAGGTTGCATGATGGCGATTGATTGACCTATAGGAGGGTGCACACTACCTCTTTTCCTTCAGGAAAATCTCTCCTTGCTTGCTCAAATCTACCTTCTTTTGTTCCTCCATTATCTTTATTTTCTTTCATCTCCTTTCCTTAGATATTCACAAAAACACAAAAGCACACACACACACACACACACACACACACACACACACACACACACAAACACACACTCTCTCTCACATACACACATATAATCTCTCTCTCTCTCTCTCTCTCTCCCCCCTCTTCCACTTATCTTTCTCTTGCATTGGATCATCCCTCAAGATGGTTTTTAAGCATGTGCAATTCTCCCCCCCTCTTCCACTTATCTTTCTCTTGCATTGGATCATCCCTCAAGATGGTTTTTAATCAAGAGATTCGCTGGTATTGGCAGCAAGGAAATACGGGAAATAATTTAATGTACTTAATGTGTCTAGTTAGAACGAATGGACTATTGTTGGGTGCTCCAATAACATACAGCAATGGCTAGAGGAAGTTTATATAAGCGAACTGTACATCTCTCTCTCTCTCTCTCTCTCTCTCTCTCTCTCTCTCTCTCTCTCTCGCCCAACCTACAGTAGCCCAACCTACAACACAGTTGCACGCTAAACTACCAGCCTTTTCTATAATCCTTTTCTATTGGCTCAGCATGTATTGGCTATCAGTTAATTACTTGAAGGGAAAGGAGGGTATAGCATATGTGTCTACATGCAAGGTCATATGATAATGCCGTTAGTCCATATTTGGTTTAATCCATATTCTTTTGTTTTCGGCGCATGTAATGAAATAATCATTGAACTGAATCACACTCCCTCACCTTTATGTCTGCACTCTGCATGCCTTTGCCCCCTCGAGATTTGCATTCGGGTCCTCACACACACACCGTCTCGCTCTCTCTCTGACCTTGCTCACACACACATATGGACTAATGTTGGGTGCTCCAATAACATATGTGATATAAGGTAGACTGATACAGTTAATTACTTGAAGGGAAAGGAGGGTGTAGCATATGTGCTCTCATCACTATCAAATGGGCACTTGTCAAGGTGTTGGATTCTGCTCAAACAGCTAGTGACATTCAAATTTCACAAAAGTGAGGTAAATTCTAAGGATTTGGACTCCACTCACCATTTAGATTCTAGGGGGGGGGAATTGCACTTGGGTTTGAAGAAGCGATGGAAGTCTTATTGTATCTTGAAAAACTTACTCTTATCTTAGGGGGGTGGTCAGCCCTGCCAAAAAGGACCTATCCGACATTTTTATTTTTATCTATTTATTTTTTGTAAAGCTCACTCTTATCTCACCAAAGAAACTACTCCTAGTAGCATTCGTGCTCTCATCACTATCAAATCGGCTCACACACATATAATCTCTCTCTCTCACACACATAATCTCTCTCTCTCACACACTATAATCTCTCTCTCACACACACATATAATCTATCCCTCTTTCACCCAAAGGAAACGTGCATGCATTAAATTTGAAGCATTTAAGGGCACATTTTTAATTTAATGCCCTTTACATCCTTTAAAATATCCATTTATAGAAGTAAGCTTGTGAAATAATAATATTACTTTCTTTCTTTTCTGACTCACCCACCCAACTCACCCACCCGGTTGAGGCTTTTGAGGAGATGCCGCCCTGCCTCTACTCCCTTAGGAATTCGAATGAGGGCCATCGCCTAGGTAGGCTAGCAGCCCTTCCACTGGGCTGCCGCGGCTTCCTCAAGAAGATTACTTTTAGCACCACCTTGTTTACAATGTTTCAATGGAGATTCAGATTTATGTTTTCCGCCTCTTCAAAGAAGGGCGTGGTAAAGTCTTATTGTATCTTCAAAAACTTACTCTTATCTTAGGGGGGTGGTCAGCCCTGCCAAAAAGGACCTATCCGACATTTTTATTTTTATCTATTTATTTTTTGTAAAGCTCACTCTTATCTCACTCTTATCTCACCAAAGAATCTACTCCTAGTAGCATTCGTGCTCTCATCACTATCAAATGGGCACTTGTCAAGGTGTTGGATTCTGCTCAAACAGCTAGTGACATTCAAATTTCACAAAAGTGAGGTAAATTCTAAGGATTTGGACTCCACTCACCATTTAGATTCTAGGGGGGGGTAATTGCACTTGGGTTTAAAGAAGCGATGGACGTCTAAATGCTTAAATTTCATAATGACCTTCTCTTTTCCGTGAAAAGCATTATCTATAAGAATTTTTTCGTTCCTAGCATTTCAGTAATTGCATTTCTTTCCTACCAAAATCCAGACAGCAAGAAAATGAGGCATAATCTTCCACACAAATCCTGTATGACGTCTAAATGCTTAAATTTCATAATGACCTTCTCTTTTCCGTGAAAAAGCATTATCTATAAGAATTTTTTCGTTCCTAGCACTTCAGTAATTGAATTTCTTTCCTACCAAAATCGAGACAGCAAGAACATGAGGCATAATCTTCCACACAAATCCTGTATGATTCTTGTGTAATTCTTCTCAGTGCCTGCTTTGTCAATGAAACAACAGGAGGAGGAGGATCGAGGCTGGATCGAACCTAAGGAGATGGAGCCAGCCACAGGAGGTGGAGCTCGATCGAACCGCAGGAGGTGGATGGAGCCGGAGGTGGCACAGGAGGTGGAGCGATGGAGGGTGGTGGAGCCTGAAGGAGCCATAGGACCTGCGAGCTGGACGTCGATGGAGCTGCTGGTGGACGCTGGAGGAGCTGCAGGTGGCGATGGAAGCTGGCGGTAGGTGGCGATGGAGCTGGAGGTGGCTGGAGTCGCACGACGTGGAGGAGACGCAAGTTGGCGAGGTCGTTGGACGTGGAGACGAAGGAGACGCAGATGAAGGAGACGCAGGAGACGCAGGTTGGCGTGGAGACAAAGGAGACGCAGGTTGGCGTGGAGACGAAGGAGCCAGCCATGGAGTGGAGCGGCGCGGCGGCGGTGACGGCGACGGCGCAGTATTCTTGCATTGAAGCCATTGATGAAGGCGCGCCTCCTAGCCTCCCAGCTCGCCGCCAAGACGCCTCCCACCTCGTCGACACGTGGTGCTCCCACCTCATCGACACGTGGCGCTCCCAGGCCTCCCACCTCGTCGACACGTGGCTATCCTCCCTCCTCCTCCCTCCTTAATAGAATAGATAGAAGAGATAGCAAGGTATCTTTCTCTCATAATGGTCTACACAATGGTCACCTGGTAGTAGATCTTAGCCACACATTCAAACAATCCATTTCTTAGCTCAAGATTGTAGAATCCTCTTTCAATTATTGATCTCAAAATAGCAACCATATTGATATCAAAACAACAACAACTCTATATGTGTGATTTCTTACTGCACCTTAACCATTTGATTGTAGAATCCTCTTTCAATTATTGATCTCAAAACAACAACCATATTGATACACAATAAGACAAAGCACCCATAGACGTGCGCACAGACGCGTTTCATGAACTAAAATAAAAACTTACGGGCGCATCTATTTGCGCGTCTATATATCAGACTTACGTGCGTATAGACGCGCACAAAGACGCATAGATAGACGCGCTTATAAACGCTTTTATAGACGTGTGTATAGACGCAAAACGAACAGACAGACGCGAATATAAACGCGTTTTTAAATGCACTGATAGACGCGCCTTTTTTTTAAAATAAAATTTTACAGAATAGTGTGTATGTTGTGTATGCTATATAGTTACAAGAATCCCATATCCACATTCTGTAATTCAATTCTTACAGCCAACCGCATTTTAATTACAATTCCAAATAAAATATTACAACTCCAAAACGCAATAAAATTGAAAGCTCAAAAAAGTGCTTGTATATACATATAGCACGAAGCTAAGCCACGTCATGTGGCTTCAAGTACAAAAAATAAGGAAGCTAAGCCATGTCATGTGGCTTCAAGTACAAAAAATAAGAGGAGTCTATATACAAGAGGCATGAAGCCAAGCCAGTGGCTTTAAGTACAAAAAAGAGTAGCTAGCATTACTTATACGACTAATCTATGTTCTCTAGGTCCTCGCTCCCTTCTGCGCTCCCTTCTGCGCCTCCTTCCTCCTCTTCCTCATCGTCTTGTGCACGGGCCTGTAAACAAGGGACATATCAATGTATGAAAAATCAAATCTTTACTTATAATTTTGGCATTATTTAATTACTTTCAAATACCTGGGGGGCCTGTCCAGTAGCTCGGGTATACTGCTCCTCAATAATCAACCCGTCATCATAGAAGTGCCTCCATGTATCTCCTCTGCGATGGTGGCGGTGGTAGGCTGTCTCCACTGGAGTAGGGTATCTGCCCACGATCTCAAGCTGCATGACCGCGATACACTTTGTGGAGGGATTAGCACAAAGAAACAACCAACCTCCTAATAAACTACATAAGCAATATAATTTGAGATCGATACTTACAAATTGGGCCTCCCATGATTCAACACCCCCTGCTCCAAAATGCGCGCTCCCATATTCCTCCATCTGGATCCTCCGTGCCTCCACGTGCTGCAGACTGGGCTCGTTCCTCACTGACTTCATTGCCTTCTTCCACTCACGCTTGTGAGCGGTGTGGGGCGGGCTCGGGGGGGTCACTCATCATATGTAACCCTATCACGTGAGTTCAACAGAATGATTTTTTTAATTCCTAAATTTCTCAAAAATTAATATACATAAGGGAGCATTAAAAATGAAATGTAAAAAAATTTACAGATTTGTATAGAAAAAGGGTACGTTTTATTAATGAAAAATTTACAGATAAGGGATTTTACAACTAGGCCTCGAACGCATGTGATATAGAGGGTTCATACATAGTAACCCCCCCGAGAGGGCGGGCCCCTTGGAGGTTGACCTGCCTCAAGTCTGGCAAGCTTCGCTAGTGCCTGCCTCTTAAGGAAAGATCTTTTATTGCTAAGTATCGTAACAATCTTTGACTTCCCCCATTTATTTGTGAATTGGCGATTGGGGGGGTTAGGATACCTAGAGCGAACAGTAGCGAGGGTCTCATCAGCCAACCTCTTTGGGTGGTCTTTATAGTGGATAAAGCAATCTCTGTAATTGTTAGCAATTACAGAGCGCATGAAGGCCATGATGTCCTTCCTCCGCGCATCCATCAAGATGCCTCCTGTTTGAGTGATGTCATAATAAATCGTACCATCACCCAAAGGCACGTCTAAATCATCCGAATCATCCTCCTCCTCACCGCCACATGGCCCAAAGCACTGTGCCATGCATCCGCCACTGCTCTCCCTGCTACTACGCCTGCTACCCTGTCGTGTCGAGCTCGTATGCTGGCCACTCGTAGCTGGGGACTGCACGGGACTACGCTGACCACTCGTAGCTGGAGAACCGAGTCTCGATGGCTGGGGAGTACGTTGACGGCTCACCAAGACAGAAGGACCTCCTGACGGCATGGGGGAAGGGGCATAAGACGGGATGGCAGAAGGGACATAAGACAGCATGGGGGAAGGGGCATAAGACGGTACGGGGGAAGGGGCATAAGATGGGGCATAAGATGGCTGTGCGGACTCCGCTGGGGTGATCTCAGGCGGTGTGGGGTGGCTCGAAGTCTGTAGTGCCGACTCCTGGGGAGTGTTAAGGGTACCGGTCATGTACCCGTATAACTCCGCAGGACTAGGAGGGTGCCCTAAAATGTTATATAAATCCTTCCATATCGATTCCCGCGGATCAGGTGAGCTAGAAGCACTTCCTCTCCACATGTTGAACTGGAAAAAAGGAAACAAATCTATTACTTTGGGAGCTGAGAAGAAAGGGGAAAAAAAAAGAGGCTCTGTCAGAGCGCGTCTATAGACCCGTCTGATCTGCACGTCTATAGACGCGTCTAACAAAGCGTTTAACAATTCAAGTAAAAGCGCGTCTAACAGTCCGTCCAGCAATCCATCTAATAGTGCATTTACAAGCGCGTCTAACAGTCCGTCTAAACATCCGTCTAACAGTGCGTTTAAAAGCGCGTCTAACAGTGCATTTAAAACTCCGTTTAACAGGGCGTCTGTGTGAGCATCTACATACGCATCTGTGTGTGTCTGTAACAAGCCAGACACGCAGATAGACGCGCCTGTAGACACGCGTTTAGATGCGCCCTCAGACACCTCTATACACACGCTCCAATAGGCGAGAATACTAAAAAGTCGAAAAGGACATTTCGCTCGACAAAAGAACGTGTCGCTCATACCTAGATGTTGTGTTTCGTGGATGCGAGAAAGTACAAAACTGAAAAGAGCAAGCAAGAACAACTTCAAAAGGACTTACTTGGAAAAAGGTATGGAAGGATCTTTCTTTTCCAAACTTGTTTCTTCTCCTTGTTCGTACTCCTCCTCTTCTTTAGGCTTGGAAGCAAGTGTAGGTACGGTCCCTTTCTCTTGAGTGAAAGCTTGGAACTGTGTATGGGAGGCTCTCTCTTAAGCTTCGAATCTATAGAACTACTAATAAAGAAGGAAGAAAGCCGCTTGCGAAGTTTAAGTAATGAAAAGAAAAGCAAAGCGAGCGGCGCGCCGAAAAGCAGGTTTAAAAGTCGCGTCTATAGTCGCGTCTATTAGCGCATCTATAGTCGCGTCTGAATACACAGAGTAGATGCGTCTATAGTCGCGTCTATTAGCGCATCTATGGGCGAGTTTAAATACACAGAGTAGATGCGCGCTTAGACGCGCAGTTAGACGCGACATTAGATGCGACGATAGACGCGACGATAGATGCAACAGAGAGTTTAAGTTAAGCATTTGAAGAAGAGCAAATTTGGTGGGTTGTTTGTTTGTAGGATGTCTCCATCTTCAACAAGCAGCTCCAGTGAGGATGAATCCCTCCGTATCCACGATCGCGAAATGTGGTTGGAGCAAAAAATCAAATGTCTGTGTGATCGATGTCGAGGAAACATGTATCGTGCACGCACGATTACGCTCAATCATATCTCAAAGTATGGAGAATGGGATGTGACCATAAACAGGGTAAGGGTTTGTAAGTTAAGGTTGATTGAGATACCTATGGGTGTTCATATGTTTGAGTTATGATCCCGTTTTAATTTGATACAGGATGTAGTGCCACACCCGCACGTGTTACCCTATGCCCATCGTGAGGAGGCGAAGCGTCAGCGATATGAGGTGGGATCTTCAGGAGGGACCGTTACGGATGCATGGAGTGATGGTGATAGTAGCCCTCCACCATTACCTCATGAAGCCGTGGAGGAGGAGGTGTTTGATGATATGGTGCGGGATTTATATGTCCATCAAGGGAGGGATAATAGCATGGAGCAGGATGATCTTTTGACCGCAGCATCAACTCCACTGTTTGAGGGGTGCACATTCTCTGTTCTACGTGCCTCCCTTGAGTTACTAAACTTGCAAACCATCTATGGATGGAGCAATGCAAGTTTGAATGCATTACTCAAGTAAGCTT
Organism: Dipteris shenzhenensis; assembly: GCF_047967505.1. NCBI lineage: Eukaryota > Viridiplantae > Streptophyta > Polypodiopsida > Gleicheniales > Dipteridaceae > Dipteris > Dipteris shenzhenensis. The sequence goes on along the minus strand of NC_141617.1, from coordinate 32,761,106 downwards.
TAAAGTCGATTTTGCAAACATGGTGAATTATGCTAGTGGGTCAATTACTCGAATGCTTTTCCTCATTTATGGTCTTCACGTGCAGGCTATTGTGTAAAATTCTTCCAAGGGAGAATAAATTACCGACCTCAAGAGATATGGCAAGGCAACATGTGACCTCTCTTGGAGGATTAGATTACAAGCGCATCCATGCATGTGTCAACGATTGCATTTTGTTTCGTGGACTACATAAGGATGCAAGAGAGTGTCCTACTTGTGGAGAGGCAAGATATAGAGCAGATCTCAAAACCTTGGACGTGCCTCGTAAGGTATTGCGACATTTTCCCATAATCCCTCGCATCCAACATATGTTCAAGTGCAAATCTATTGCAGAGCTCATGTCATGGCATTCCTCCCATCGATCAACCGATGGCAAGTGGAGAACTCCCGCGGACTCTCCTGCGTGGAAGCATATTGAAGACACATGGCCAAGCTTCAAGGAAGAACCTAGGAGCTTGAGACTTGGATTGGGTATGGACGGTGTGAACCCATTTGGTCTCAAAAGCACGTCTTACAGTGTATGGCCAGTGGTATTGGTGAATAACAATCTTCCACCCTCTATGGCTATTAAGAAAGGACATGTCATGTTGTCCCTTCTAATTCCAGGGAAACATAAAGTCAAAAACCCTGATGTTTATTTGGAGCCTTTGATTGATGAGCTAGAGATACTTTGGAGAGGTATCGAGGTGCATGATGTGAGCAGGCCTCCCTCGTCACGGACTTCAACTGCAAAGCAGTCTTGATGTGGACGATGCATGACTTCCCAGGCTATGGCGAGTGTTCAGGTAAGCATTGCATTTTTTAATTATGAATAGGCAAAGGACGTGGCACCCTAAACCCACCTTCCACTCTTAATTGCATCTATTGTTTCAGGTCTCACTACATCGGGTTACCATGCATGTCCTGTTTGTGGTCCTTCGCTAGTTGCCTCACGGGCAGACGCATTGAATAAGGTCATCTATGAGAATCACCATTGATTTCTCCCACCTGATCATCCTAGATATGTTGCCCCTTGGAATGAAGTCCTCCCATAATCACTCACCGCGGGAGATTGGATGAGAATTTGAGACGGTTCCACGACTCCTCCACCACTTGGCATGAGCCTGTAAGGATTTGTAACTATTGGCTGGAAGTAAAGATTGGCTATATTGGTTGAAAGTGAAGATTGCACGCTAACACTTTATTTTGTTTAGATACTCCATCTTTTATCGTTTACCATATTGGTCCCACCTCAAGATCAATCACCTGCTCGATCCCATGCATATCTTCAAGAATGTGGCATCTACCATTTGGGAGCATTTGAATGGGACACGAGATTCGGCAGGCATAAGGGAGGATCTACGTACCATAGGGAGGATGCGTGAAGCTTGGCCTCAAGAGAGACCAAATGGGCGTGTTTTTTTACCTCGTGCACCGTGGATGTTATCAAAGCTAGAGATGGCGACGGTGAAGCGCGCTATTACTACAATTTGTACTCCCACTGGATGCATGAGGTGTTTGAAGGGAGCCTTTACAAAGAGCAAGAAAAGAGGTGTAGAGCAATTATATGGCTTGAAATCTCATGATTGGCACAAGATGCTCCAAGTAAGTATTTTATATGCATAATATCTTTTTCCTTTCAAATTTGTGAGTGAATAGCTATAAGCAACTAATCAACCACCTCCTCGTGGGTTCAGTTCATACTACCTACTAGCATTTCACGTAGTGCATCAAAGGACGTGAAAGATTGTATTTACAAGATGGGCGAGCTTGTGAGGTATGTGAGCTCAAAGGAAATAGATCCCACCACGCTTGAGAATGCTCGAGTCATGTTAGTGGAGGCGGTTTGTTTAGTGGAGGAGACATTTCCATGTTCTATTCTCACAAGCCAACTACATCTCATAGTACATTTGGTGGATGAGATTGCTATATGCGGTACTATACATGCACGATGGTTGTTCTTCCTCGAGCGCTTCATGAAGATGTTGAAGGGCTTCGTGAGACAAAATGCAAGACCAAAAGGTAGCATGGCCGAGGGTTGGTTGGTACAAGAGTCACTTGTATATATTTCTGAGTTTCTTGTTGATGTGGATAGCTCTCTCCCACGACTATGGAGAGATGATGAAGACCTAAGGATGACCTCTATTGTGCCTCAAGGAAAAGGATGCAACAAAGTAATAGACACGGAGTTGCGTAATAGTATCAACCTCTTTTGCGTGCTTAATAGTGATGTGATGAAAAGATGGGTGACAAGATACGAGGATGCAAAGGCAAGAAGACAAGAAGAAAGGGCCCTCTTTCGTACACACCACGGATCTCGTGTGCCATACCCTCAGCGTCTAAGAGCACTTCCAAAGGATATTCATGTGGATTGGCTACTTGATGAAATGGAGAAAGCAGAGAAAGACGAGGGGATGCACATCACAATGGAAGAATGGGAGTATGCTAGGGGATGCATGAGCAAGGTCGGTATATAGAATGTTATGCATAAGTTAGGAGGTTTTTATAATTTAGATTCAAGCTTATTTAATTGATTTTTTCTTGGTGTAGTGCACTATGTTCAATGCTATATGGTGTGAGGGCAAGCATTTTCGAACACAATGGATTGATGATAAGAGAAACACACAAGATTGCGGCGTCATTGCTAGCTTTGAGGGAGCCAATGGAGCCATGGATGATTATTGTGGCATAATCCAAGATATCATTATGCTTGACTTTCGACGCTTCTTTGTGTATGTTTTGGATGTAAAGTGGTTTAAGGACGTGGTGGAAAGAGGCCCTAATGCAACAATCAAACGCCATGCAAGTGGCTTTGTAACTATTGACTCCACAAAGTTTTGGCAAACTAGGAAGGACACACTAGTACTACCGCAACAATGTGAACAGGTGCTGTGCACACACATAAAAATACTCGCTTTTAAATATTTGATGCAAGAAAAGTAACATGATTGTATTTGTGTTTGAATTAGGTTGTCTATCAACCAATGGTGGATAATAATAGGTGGTGGCATGTCATACCTATTATGCCACGTTCCAAAGTGATGTATAGTACATTTACTAATATGGAGCGTATGGAGGATGATCATGGCTATGGACGTGATGATGACCATGATACAAGAGAGGAGGATGATCATGAGATAGGAGATATAGATATTGAGGCCGGCATTACCCGTGAGGACGAGCCTACCATTGGAGATCTTGATTTCGATGAGCACATGAGTGGCACAAGTAGTGGTGGGTTGAATGTATTTGTAGATCTAAACACTTGTTTGGATTTTGAAGTAGATAGTTTGGCAAGGGTTGATCTCATTGAGGATGAGATTGAACCGTAGCCCCACAATTGATATTGGCAAAACTATTTTACATATTGTCTCATTCTCCTCATTTCCCTTAATTCTTGTAGATGTGGGCTTGCAAAAATTTATGTGCTTTGGTAATCATGGGCAATGTTTGGAAAGCAATGATGTACACCAAAATCTCACTTTCTGTATTCTCTGAAGCGTGTCTATTTACGTGTCTAAATGCGCATCTGAGTCTCAGTGTAAACGCACAAATAAACGCGCAAATACACGCGCAAATAGATGCGCTAATAAACGGGATGTTACACGGGCCCGTATTTTCTCAGGTCTAACGCGCAAATAAACGCGATGATTTACACGCAAATAGATGAGCGTTTAGTTGCGCCTATAGACGCGCCCGTAATTTCTCTACTAGAGCAACGCCTATAGACGCGCCCGCTATTTTGCGCATCTACCAAGCGCGTCTATAGTTGCTTTGTGTTGTTGTGATATCAAAATAGCATCAACTGTATATGTGTGATCCCTTACTACACCTTAACCATTCATTGTAGAATCCTCTTTCAATTATTGATCTCAAAACAACAACCATATTGATATCAAAACCGCAACAATAGTATATGTGTGATCCCTTGCTGCACCTTAACCATTTTATTGTAGACAAATATCATCATAGATAATGCCACAAAAAAGATACCAACCCACAAAACAACCTACAAGTAAAACCATAGAGACACAATCATACTAGCTTACTTATAAGCACAATTAAGACATCATAACCAAGACAACGATGGCTACCATTACTTGCCAAGACAACCAAGCAAACTACTAAAAAGTTTTAACAATATGAGATGACAAAGGAAGCTTTACCTCATATGGTGTATACAACAGCTACTCGGCAGTAGATCTTAGTCCCATATCTTGCCCACATGATCACGATCCTAAGATATGCAGAGTCGTAACATCAAGTAAAAGCTCAATGGTTGATTTGATCATAAGACACTTGTCAAGCAAGATATCCACACATTCAAACACTCCATTTCTAAGCTCAAGATCATCATCAACTGCATGCTTGAATAAGACCAAACCTGTATATTCACAAAAAATCCCATGTAATCTAACTTCAGCATGTATAAAAACAGATTTACACTTCTAGTCTAATAGAAAAAACTTACCATAGATGGACCCTCTTTAAAATATTGATCTCAAAATAGCAATTGTATATATGGGATCCCTTATTGCACCGTAATCGTTTCATTGTAGATAGAAATCATCATAGATAATGCCACAAAAAAGCATGCATAAAAAATATATCCCAAAAAGCAACCTGCAAATAAAAGCATAGAGAAATGATTTTACTTAATAGGATAGCTAAGAGAATGAATATTGATTTCAAGACAAAATCTACCTAATGATTGAAACTTTAAAAAATACCTTCAACCTCTTTGAATCCTGCTAACCCTACATTCAAAGAAAGTAATCAAAGTCAACTAAACACATATACAATTACACTAAAATTATTTATATATGATAAACAAATCAAAAGCATACCTTGTGCTTTCACCATAGATATGCCTACTAGTTTTGGTACCTCTCTTCCATAATTCAATGGCAACACCAAAATCATAGTCTTCAAGAGGTGGCCCTTCAATGTACACACGCATAAGCGCATCCATGCTCCTTGATCTTAGAGAGTTTTGAAGCTTGTCCTTGATTATATTTTGTATGTTGAAACCTCTTTCACATATTGCTGTAATTGCACATTGTAGCATAGAGATATGTGCTAAACAAAGTACCATGGGATACTTGGTAGCTGTGGTTGGGTTTCTAGTAATAGAGACCCATGTATCCCTCAAACTCCTTCCTTCCCATTCAAATGCAGCTTGTGCCTTGAAATATTGATACTCCCATTTGGCATGCATCTTGTCAATAAGAGGTCCGATGCTCTCTCCGTTTTCAAGATCCTTGGACTCACCATAGTAGGATGCAAGTGTCTCAGTTTCAGAAAACCCATAATTCTTCAAATGGTTTCCCTTTGGAAAGGTACAAGGTGATAATGCCTTGAAGCATCCAACAAGGTTGTTATCTGGAAACCTTTCAAATAGATTCTGAATTATCACTTTAGAGAATTCCTTCTAAAATTCAAGGGCTGACTCCATATCCATGCCATCAAGATTTTTGCGAATCAAGACTGATTTGTATGTATTGCCACGAAGAGATGCTCTAAGGGCAGTAAGCTATCCCACAATAGGGCCATAATATGGAATAATGAGGTAACCCATGGTGTCACATTGAGATGCATTGATATCCACATCTAGATCCATGAGGAATTGTTCATGAATTAAGTGCATTTCAGTTTGTATAATCCCACTAACTACTAAAATATCAACAAAGTTATATTGAAATGTTTTGCTCAATATGGCCAACCTTTCAAGCATATCTGCCATGAAGTGAATCTTGTAGATGAACTCAAAGTTGCTCACCTTGACAAACAAAGTGGGATTATATGACTTCAAAAATACCAGCAAAGGCTCAAAAGATTCACAAACTTTGTGAATAGCTGATGCTCTACTCAGCCATCTGATTTTGTGAATACGACTCATCTTAAAATCCACACACCTAAACTCGGTCTCTAGAGAATTCAGTGCTGTAATTTTTAAGGCACTTTTGAAAAAGATTGCTGCTATCTCATTCACAATCTGATCAATTTCTTGGGCTGTTATAGATCTCTTAACTGCATCACATAAGCATAGGCTGGTTCTATGAGCAATACAATGTATTTAAGTCATATAAGGATTGACTCGTTTCATGCAAGCAGCTAGCCCATTAACATGCCCTATCATAGATGAAGCACCATTTGTACCCAAGCAAACTATGTTGTTGACATCAAGGTGTAGTTGTGACAAGAAGAACATGCAAGAATCATACAAATGGCTTGAATTTCCACCTTGTATTTCCAAGAGGCCTAGAAACACTGTAACAAGTTCACAATCCTCTATGAATGAGGCATAGACAATGAGGTGCTGAATATGCCCACTATACATCGATTCATCCATCATGAGGCTGTAAAATCTAGATGCTTTCATCCTTTGCAAGATTTGTGACAAAAGCCCCTCACTAATGCATCTCACAAACTTACTACATGCCTTGTCATTGTGGTACAAATCAGTTGTGATATATGGGCATTTGCATCGGATTAAAAGCTTCAGTTGTTTTGAATATGAGCTAAAAGAAAGATCCTCTTCGGCAACAAAATATGCTACTATAAATAGATTCTCAATGGCTTGATTTGGATCTATTCATCCCATCTTCAATGCACACTTTCTTGAATCCATGTACATATTTTGCCTCAGAATGTGCCCTAGATTTTGCATGCTTTGTAAGAGCATTGTGCTGGATATTAATGGAACCAGATTTCTCAAACTCACTTTTGGAGCGTATTTCATTCTTGCAATGCTTGCAAAAAATCCTACCGATGGACTTGTCAAAATAAGCCCATTCAAATGTTGCTGTCCAAGCTTCATTCCATGCTTGCCTTCGAAGCAAATGAAATAGAGACATTTGCCGAGGAGGCATAGCTATCTATAAACAAATAAAAACTAATCTAAGTAAACTTCTCTCTCTCTCTCTCTCTCTCTCTCTCACACACACACACACACATGATGATTACAAGATGTAGAGAACGAAAGCTATTCTATTTGGGTGAACCAACATATTATGGTTGCTACCATAATGAGAATGTAACAAAGGTGACCCTTGAATTACATCCAGCTATGCGCTAGCCATATTGGCCATGCCATGCAAACAATGCATTCCAAGAAAGTATATCCCAAAGTTCTAACCTTTCTCCTTTCCCCCTCCCTAAAAAAAATTAGGATAATTAAGAGCATAGACAAATGCAAGCCTCTCTCTCTCTCTCTCTCACACACACACACACAAACACACACACACACACACACACACACACACACACACACACACACACACATGATGATTCCAAGATGTAGAGGACTAAAGCTATTCTATTTGAGTGGACCACCATAATATGGGACACACAAGTTGCTACCATAATGAGGATGTAACAAAGGTGACCCTCAACCATATTGGGCATGTTATGCAAATAGTGCATTATAAGAAAGTATGTCTCACAGTTTCAATATTTCTCTTTTCCCCCTCCCTAAAAAAAATCAGGATAATTGAGGGCATAGAAGAATGCACGTTATTATACCTGAACTTTGAAGATGCTTTATCAAAATTGTCCAGAGTCTACCCCACTCCAAAGGCCACAATCTTAATCCAAGGAAACTACAACTCAATGTGGACTGCCACATCTGCTTTAGATTAGCGGTTCAGCAAACATTGATAGCAAGGAATGATTAATTTTGTGAAAGAGGTTTCTACTCTCTCTCTCTCTCTCTCTCTCTCTCTCTCTCTCTCTCATGCACACACATGTCACACACACATACACACGAGCATTTTGTGAGGGCTGATACTGTCAAAGGCTACTTGTTGGTGTGCTATTAGTTGCTGATCCTCAATGCTCACTCCTCATAACACAGATTTGAAGTGTTGTTAGAGCTCTAATCTATGGATTTCAGATATTTATACAAGGGAACTCTAAAAAATAACCATGGAGGTATCCCTAGTCTACCTCCCACCCATCTCCACTACTAAGAGCACTAGAAAGTTTTTCCACTCCAACTGGTGAGGCCCCATGCATTAACCCATCCTCCCATCACATCTCGATGATGCAACTATGGAAGGCTTGCTTGAGCCTAGGAGACGAGATGTGGAAACCTACATAGATCTCATTGATTGTGCTTGAAAATGGCTATGTTCTAGGCTTGCTTGAACCTTTTACTATTGATGGAGATAAGATGTGGAACCTAGTTGATTGTGCTTGAAAATGGCTATGCTCTTGAATTCTTTTATATAAGGATGGCCCATGAGGTCACTCTTGGCTTCCCCTTTGATGCCTCTCTCTAGGACAATACTTGATATCCACTAGATCTTCTCATAAACAATATTACCCACATTTCAATCGCTATATTATATTAGAATTTTCCATGGTTCTACTTTCCTTCACTTTTACTTATTTATCCAAATGGTTTGGTGCATGATGTTCACCTCCAAATCATGCAACCCTACTTTTTAACTTCTTTCACTAGAGCCTAGAAGTACGATAATGAAACTTATGCTTGAAAGTATGATAGCACTCTTGAATGAGCCTCTCTCTCTCTCTCTCTCTCTCTCTCTCTTTCTCTCTCATCAAGCATTACAAAATGACAACGAAGCATCAAGCCCCATATCCCGAAAGTTACTGAAGGTTAGCTTGCAAATTTGCTGGCCAAAACTGCAAATTTGCTAGCCAAAACTAAAAATTTGCCCCGTATCCCCATATCCAATATGCCAGCCAAAACCGCAAACCTAGCAACATCAACAAGAATCATAAGCTCTAATATACAATTGGTTGCTCCCATGGCAAGATCACCTTTTGACACTATCAATCTGTTGATCATCTCGTGTTTAGGAGGAGAAAGGCTATTCACATTTTTTATCAAGGGCTTCAAACGGGAACGCTTGGCAGTAGCCACATCGATCGTATTATGCTCTGGAGTGATAAGTCTTCCGTGAAACCTCAAAGTTCAACCAAGTTACCAACCTGGGTCCTGGACTATGAAGTTTGGAGTGCGAATTATGATTGATCATTGGTCCTCAGGCGGTTGGCCATTGATGCCTTTGAACTTTGAACTTTAGGGGCCAGGCCAATGGAGATCCGAGAAACTGGATACTATAGGTAGAGGGCACTGGTGACTGAAGTTCAAAGTTCACAATTTGCCCTGACTCCTTGGACCTTGGCCATCATGCTTTAAGCTTATACGAAGCTCTCAGCTGGCTGGCCGCTGCTGCTCTGCTGCTATGCTTGCAGATGCATCATGCAAGCTGCACAGTGCATACTACATGCCACTGTAGCCTGGGCCCTGCTTACCAAAACTTCTAACTTGAGTCTTGTTCTAAGTTCTGCCATTTCTCCAATACGCAAAACTTAAAAGACTACTGCTATGAGTCACGAGTGCAGCCTACCTATCTGGGCAAACATCGCGATAGAAAGTCAGCCTGGTTGGTCACCTAAAAGGCCTAAATGTAGGCCCAAATCCTGCCCTATGCAAGTGCCTTTTGCCTTGCCATATCCTCTGCATGTTGCAAGCCCATATCACCACCTTTAGTGCCTCTGCTAGTCTCTTGTGCTACCTCACGTACTACAGCCATACTAGAGGTGCAATTGTCCTGCCACCTTGTTATAGGGCACACACCTTCCCACACTTCGTGCCTCCTAGCCCACCAATTAGGCACATATCCTTGCACCATTTCTTGCTTCTACTAGGCCCTTCCTTGGCACTTGGGTTCCATGGCTTGTGCCACCCACATGGCAACCTGTGTGCTCACCATGTGGCAGCCTATGTTTTGTATGTGCATTGCCCCCATGGCAGCTCATGTGCTACCCATGTGGCAGCCCCATGCTCTCCTTAATGGGGAGGTGACCTTTCCAAAACTTGCACTCTAGAAGACAACCAAGCCTCCATCCCTCTATGAGCTCAGCCTATAGCAACACTTGCTCTTGCCTTGCCTCCTAGATGTAGGCCCAATGGTGGGGCTGGTATTGCCCTTCTGCTCCCTGACTTGCAAGCTTGCTGGATGCAAAATGACCTACCAAGGATCCCTTTTTATAGGCCCCAAGAGGCCCCCAAAACTGACTGGCCTGACCTTCCTCTTGGCTGGCTCAGGCTATCCCCAACTGACCCCACAACTCCCCATACATGTGGCTGTCAGCTACCCTTTTTGGCCTATGTGCTAGCCAACTCTATTGGCCATCCAAACAGCTTGTAGGACCTATGTAAAGGCATGGTGCTGTCCTGTTTGCAACCCCTCATCTAGGCCTGTAGCCTACTATACCACCTGGTCTAGTAGATTCCCTACTCCAGGGCTATAGGTAGTCAGCCTGGTTGGCTACCTAGAAGGCCTAAATGCAGGCCCAAATCCTGCCCTATGCAAGCGCATTTTGCCTTGCCATAACCTCTGCATGTTGTAGGCCCATTTCACCACCTTTCATGCCTCTTCTAGTCTCTTGTGCTACCTCGCCACTTGTTGTACTGCAGCTATACCAAAGGTGCACTTGTCCTGCCACCTTGTTGCAGGGGGCACACCTTCCCACACTCCCTACCTCCTAGCCCGCCATGTAGGCACCTATCCTTGCACCATTTTTTGGTTCTACCAGGCCCTTCCTTGGCACCTGAGTTCCATGGCTTGTACTGCCCACATGGCAACCTGTGTGCTCACCATGTGGTAGCCTATGTTTTGTATGTGTTGCCCCCATGGTAGCCCATGTGCTGCCCATGTGGTAGCCCCATGCTCTCCTCAATGGGGAGGTGACCTTTCCAACACTTGCACCCTAGAAGACATCCAAGCCTCTAGCCCTCTATGAGCTCAGCCTCTAGTAACACTTGCTCTTGCCTTGCCTCCTAGATGTCAGCCCAATGGTGGGGCTGGTGCTGCCCTTCCACTCCTTGACTTGCAAGCTTGCTGGATGCAAAATGACCTATAAGATCCCTTTTTAGAGGCCCCAAGAGCCCCCAAAAACTGACTGGCTTGACCTTCCTCTTGGCTGACTCAGGCTATCCCCAACTGACCCCATAGCTCCCCATACATGGGGCTGTCGGCTGCCTTTTTTGGCTTGTTTGCTGGCCAACTCTATTGGCCATCCGAACAGCTTGTAGGCCCTATGTAAGGGCAGGGTGTTTCCATTCCCTATTTACAACCCCTCATCTAGGCCCGTAGCCTACTGTACCACCTGGTCTAGTAGATTCCCTACTTCAAGGCTATATGTCTACCCTAATTGCACCACGTCTAGGCCCTATTGTTGCAGGTCGCTTTCTTGTACACACAGTCCACTAATTGCCTTGCCACAGAGGCACCTACTTCTTGGGAACACCTTTCCATAATGCGCTGCTCCAAATCTTCCTCTTCCAGGATAGATCCTTGCTGAATGCATCACCAACTCTCCTAGCTTTCAGCTCCATCTCTCGCAGAGTCACCATGATGCCTCTAGATACATGTTTCTTTTCTTTGTCTTTTCTCTAGGTAAATGCCCTTGCTCTCCCTCCCCCAATCTCATCATTTGGGAGCTTAAAGATCTAGTGGCCACTCCTAAGGCCAACCCTGTAAACCCACCCATAGCCCTATGCATGGTCTATGGGGACCTTATATGGGTCTGTATGCTAGCCAACCTCCTTGGCCACCCAACCAACCAATCCGAGCCCTACATAAGGGCAAGGGAGCTACCCATTGCAACCCTTTCCCTACTGTACTTGTCCCAAGCTTGTTGAGCCCATTTCTATAGACTCCTTGCATTTCTCTAAGGTAGTTCCCTATCCTAGATATGGTCCATGCATTGCTCCTTACAAGCACCTACTGCACCATCCATTTTGCCCTCTAGCTGGTCTCCTATCTGGTCTTTTAACTACTGTAGGAGTTGCACATTACTTGCAATCAGCACATTACTTGCAACCATCGCATTAAAGGAACTATCACGATATGAGTAGAGCAATACGTAAATAAAGTTAAAGGAAGAAGCTAGACCAAATAGAGTTGCTATCAGTGCAAGAACACATACCTCTATCTCATCCATACTAAAAGGTATGGACTTTAGAACCTATACACAATGATGCAATTAGCTTGAATATAATAAGTGAGCATTTACTTGAGCTTAGCCAAAATACTGATGCCTTTTTGACACAACAAATTGAGTTGGTAGACAACATACTATGAGGAGCACAAGAGTGAAAAAGCTACGCAGCTAGATATGATGAGAGGGAGAGAGAGTGAGATAAACGAGAGGGAGAGGTAGATATTGAATGACAGAGTGAGAGAAATGAGAGGGAGAGAGGAGAGATTGATGAGAGAAACGAGAGAGAAAGGGAGAGATTGAATGAGAGGTAGAGAAACGGGAGAGAGAGTGAGCGGCAGTGCTCACAAAACCCAGGCTTTTAGTGTAAAAATCCCGGTTGAAATTGAGAAATCCCGATTGGGAAAATGATATGCCTTTTTTAATAAAGGGTTCAAATCAAGGTCGAAACTTTATTTTAAAGCCACACATGAAAGGTATAGATAGTCTTTAAAATAAAAGGGTCTAGAAATTGCCTTTATTAAATTATGGATATATATAGAGTAGTACTATTAGTATAATATATTTTATAACTATAAGAGGCTAGAGCCATGTATTAACTCTAAGAGCCATGTGGCATGGTTCAAACTTCAATCCTCATGTTTGTCTCAAAATAAGGTAATAGGTTGAGTGACGAGTCATAGAGTGATCCAGGTCCTGACTCCCAGGACCCTCTTTAATTTTACAACTAACCCTCGTCCTCCTTTTCCATCCCACCCATGATGATCATGACATCATCACATCCCTTCCCCATTCCCGCCCGCATATTGCACTATCTCCCCCCCCTCATACTATAGTCACCAGTGATCCAACATTGCTCCTAAGTCCTACTTCTCCTCCTCCCTTGCCTCATTAGGATTCAACTCAGAAGTCAGCAGAGAATTTTGTCAGATCTAGCCTCCACTGTCCAGGCATGCCTATAGCTCGACTTCAAATTTTGGTAGATCTTAGATTGGATCTGGATTCTGTATTCTGAGTCCTGAGTCCTGCCTACACATTGTGCAGGGGAGCCATCGATGATTGGACATTTTCCAGGGGAGATTTACGAATCGCAATAGGCCATCGTAGAAATCAGAATATGCAGCAAACTCAAGAAAACCTGTACTATGGAGGAGGACATGGTAACTCTATAGGCAGGGGGAGCCAAAGAGGTGGTGGATGGTAGAGAGGCCAAAATGCAAACAACAATGTTGAATACTACTACTATGGTAAAATGGTTCATATGTATAAAAAGCAGAATGACATCATGAATGGAAAATTGCAACAAGGGAATTATGCATCTTCTAGTAGATAGGGTGATGACAGAAATGATCGTCAGTTTATGGTGCAACACATGACCAATTCTGTGACAACTGCAGAAGAAAGCAATGATGTGTGGTATGTTGACTCAGGTGCATCAAACCACATGACAGGTCATGCAAAATGGATGCCGGATGCAAGGAAAATGGAAAGACCAGGATTTGTGGAGACTGGTGATGATACTGCACATCCTATTTTGTAGATTGGTAAAATTCCTTTGTCTATGCAGGATGGGAAAAAGAAATACCTATCTGATGTATTTCATGTCCCAAATATCACCAAGAACCTGGTTTCTGTTGGTCAAATGGTTGAGCAGGGCTTGTAGGTCAGATTTAATCCTCATGGATGCTTTGTTGAGGATATGGAAAATAACGGTCGCTTGATAGCAAAAGGAAAGAAGAAGGGTAGGGTGTTTACATTGGATGCAGACATGCTTGAATTGAGTGCAGCAACGTTTGCACATGGGACCAGTGTAGTTGCAGATATTGACATCTGGCATAAATGCATTGGTCATGTTGATGTACAACGACTTAAATTAATGCAGGCCTAAAAAATATTGTTGCAGGATTGCCTAAATTCAAGGTTGCAGAAATGCATAAGGTATGTGAAGCTTGTCAATTTGGAAAATAGGCAAGGAAACCATTTCCTAGACATGTTCAAGAGATTAAGAAGCCATTGGAATTAATCCACTCTGATGTGTGGACTACTAAAGCTGCATCTATTTGAGGCTATCATTATTTTGTCACTTTTATTGATGACTATAGTAGAAAAGTCTGGGTGTATTTTATGAAAAAGAAAAGTGAAGTGTTTGGGCATTTCAAAGCTTTTAAAGCTATGGTTGAAAAAGAAATAGGCCTACAAATAAAATGCCTAAGGTCAGATGGAGGGGGAGAGTACCTCTCAAATGAGTTTGTAAGGTTCCTATGGGAGCATGGCATAAAGTAGCAATATTTATGCAGTCATACCCCACAGCAAAATGGACTTGAAGAAAGGAAAAATAGGCATATTGGAGAGGTATCTCAGGCCATGCTAAATGAAAAAGACCTACCAGATTATTATTGGGTTGAAGCAGTTGCTACAGCAGTTTACATAATGAACAGGACTCCCACTGCAGCAATACATGGCATGATGCCAGAGGAGATGTATACTGGTAGGAAACCAGATATTTCTCATTTGAAAATTTTTGGTTGCATTGCCTATGTTCATGTGCCAGATGAGTTGAGGTCCAAGTTAGATCCAAAAGCTAAGAAGTGCATCTTTATTGGTTATTCTCTATAGCAAAAAAGGTATAGATGCTATAACCCTTCTACTCGTAAGTTTACAGTCAACAGAGATGTTGTTTTTGATGAGATGAGTAGCTGGTATAAACCAATAAATGTGATCGATGATGTAGATGCGTTTACTCAGGTGCATCAAACCACATGACAGGTCATGCAGAATGGATGCAGGATGTAAGGAAAATGGAAAGACTAGGATTTGTGGAGACTGGTGATGATACTGCACATCTTATAGTGTAGATTGGTAAAATTCCTTTGTCTATGTAGAATGGGAAAAAGAAATACCTGTCTGATGTATTTCATGTCCTAAATATCACCAAGAACCTAGTTTTTGTTGGCCAAATGGTTGAGCAGGGCTTGTAGGTCAAATTTAATCCTCATGGATGCTTTGTTGAGGATATGAAAAATAACGGTCGCTTGATAGCAAAAGGAAAGAAGAAGGGCAGGATGTTTACATTAGATGCAGACATGCCTGAATTGAGTGCACTGATGTTTGCACATGATACCAGTGTAGTTGTAGATATTGATATCTAGCATAAATGCATTGGTCATGTTAATGTACAATGACTTAATTCAATGTAGGCCCAAAATATTGTTGCAAGATTGCCTAAATTTAAGGTTGCAGAAATGCATAAGGTATGTGAAGCCTATCAATTTGGAAAACAGGCAAGGAAACCATTTCCTAGACATGTTCAAGAGATTAAGAAGCCATTGGAATTAATCCACTCTAATGTGTGGACTACTAAAGCTGCATCTATTGGAGGCTATCATTATTTTGTCACTTTTAGTGATGACTATAGCAAAAAATTTTGGGTGTATTTTATGAAAAAGAAAAGTGAAGTGTTTGGGCATTTCAAAGCTTTTAAAGCTATGGTTGAAAAAGAAACAGGCCTGCAAATAAAATGCCTAAGGTCAGATGGAGGGGGAGAGTACCTCTCAAATAAGTTTGCAAGGTTCCTGCAGGAGCATGGCATAAACCAGCAATATTCATGCAGTCATACCCCACAGCAAAATGGACTTGCAGAAAGGAAAAATAGGCATATTGGAGAGGTATCTCGGGCCGTGCTAAATGAAAAAGACCTAGCAGATTATTATTTGGCTGAAGTAGTTGCTACAGCAGTTTACATAATGAACACCACTCCCACTGCAGCAATACATGGCATGATGCCAAAGGAGATGTATACTGGTAGGAAACCAGATATTTCTCATTTGAAAATTTTTGGTTGCATTGCCTATGTTCATATGCCAGATGAGTTGAGGTCCAAGTTGGATCCAAAAGCTAAGAAGTGCATCTTTATTGGTTATTCTCGATGGCAGAAAGGGTATAGATGCTATAACCCTTCTACTCGTAAGTTTACAATGAGCAAAGATGTTGTTTTTGATGAGATGAGCGTCTGGTATAAACCAATAGATGTGATTGATGATGTAGATGCATAAAATGGTAATGGTGCATAGAATTCACAGCAGCAATCACAAAATATTAGTGGACCTATAGTGTCCTCTAGTAGTGGTTTACATACTTCGCCATGGACAGGTAGACTGAGATCAGGAGAATCTCCTCAAAGAAATGCACATAGTGGTATGCAGGTATCACGAAAAGGAAAAAAGACACTCGCCATAGCCTACGAAGTCATGCATAATCCACATCAAGACTACCTTGCATGTGAAGTCTCATGATGAGGGAGTCATGCACTCGATACATTTTTGAAGTATCTCCAGCTCGTCAATCAAAGGCTCGAGATAAACATTCACATTTTTGACTTTATGTTTCCCGAGAATTAGAATGGATAATATAACATGTCCTTTCTTAATTGCCATAGAGAGTGGAAGACTATAATTCACCAATATCATTGCCCGTACACTGTAATAGGTGATTTTGAGACCAAATAGGTTCACACCATCCATACCCAATCTGTCTCAAGTTCCTAGGTTCTTCCTTGAAGCTTGGTCACGTGTCTTCAATATGCTTCCACATAGGAGTGTTTATGGGAGATCTCCACTTGCCATCAGTTGAACGATGGGAGGAATTCCATGAGATAAGTTCTGCAATGGATTTGTGTTTGAATAGGTTGTCTATCAACCAATGGTGGATAATAATACGTGGTCTCACATCTATTATGCCACGTTCCAAAGTGATGTATAGTACATTTACTAATATGGAGTGTATGAAGGATGATCATGGCCATGGAGGTGATGATGCTCATGATACAAGAGAGGAGGATGATATGAGATAGGAGATACAGATATTCAAGCCATTACCCATGAGAACGAGCCTACCGTTGGTGATGCTAATTTTCACAAGTAGTAGTGGCCTAAATGTATTTGTAGATCTCCACATTGGTTTGGATATTGAAGTAGATAGGTTGGCACGGGTTGATCTCATTGAGGATGAGATCAACACCATCATCGTCTCATCCAAATTTCTTACATATTGGCCAAAATATTTTATATATTGTCTCATTCTCCTCACCTCACTTAATTTTTTTTCCTCCTTTCTTCCTTCTTCCTTTTCTTTCTTTCTCATTTCTTCTTCTACTTATTCCCTTATTATTATCTTCTTCTTTCCCTCCTTTCGTCCTACTCTTATTCTCTTCTCATTCTCTCCTCTCTTTCTCTTCTTCCCACTATTACTCTCTTCTTATTCCTACTCTCCTTTGTTTTTCTTCTGCTTTCTCTCATGTCTTCTCTTGTCTCTCTTTCTTTTCTCTTCCTCCCTCTTCTCTTTTTCCTTTTTTTCTCTCCTCTTTCTCTCCTTTCTTTTCCTCTCTTTTCTCTCGTCTCTTATTTTCTCTCTCCTCTCTTTCTCTCTTGTTTTTAGTCTCTTCTCCCCTATCTTGCTCTTCCTCTTTCTCTCTTCGCTCTTCTCTTTTGCACTCTTTTCCTCCCTCTTCATTTTTCTCTCTTTCTTTCCTCTTATTCCCTATTATCTTTTCTCTCTTTATTTCCTCTTCCTCCCTCTTCTTTTTTCCCTCTTTTTCTCTCCTCTCTTTTCCTCTCTTTTCTATCGTCTCTTTTTTTTTCCCCCTCCTCTCTCACTACAAGGCACAAGCCATTTTCCAATAGAAATACCAACCTTTTTTACACTAAAAAGCTTTTTTTTAAACGGGCGCAAAGGTCGGTATTTACATCGCTATTAAAGTCGAAAAAGAAATGTCGCTGTATACACGTTGCTATATACTGACTCTGGTAGACGTCGCTATATAGTGACATTGGTAAAGCGTCACTATATAGCAACCCTTAACAGAAGTTTAAAAAAACATTAGTGGGGCTAGATAGGGCCTTGATTACAAAATTTCCCTTATGAAAGTGGTGATACAAAATTGCTCAAACGAGCCACGAGATAGAAGCATATACATGCAGAAGATATACAAGCTTGTTTGTTACAAAATCACCCCTTCGAAAAGGGTGATACAAAATTGCTCAAACGAGCCGACATACAAAAGCATATACGTGCTGAAGTATATAAACTACTACTATTGCTCATTCGAATCATCGACAGTGTTGTTGTTGTCGTGTTGGCCTGATCCCTAGCCCTCATGAGCTACACATGATCCCTCGCCCTCATCGAAGCCATATAAGCCAAATCCCTCGAGATCTGGCTCCTCGTCAATCACCGCTCACCTCTGCTAATGGGACGTTCGAGCTTGCACCCTAAGACTGAAACCATTTAATTGGAAATCAGATTGGAACTTAAAGAATAAAATAATTTAAAAAGTGAGATTACAAGTAGGAGTAGACTTATACCATGTGAGTAGCCAGCTCAGCCCAATCGACTATCGCTCCCATGGCCTCCATCTCAATAAACCATGGCTTCGGTCCTATGCAGAATGCACGTCTCACCTCTCTATCTGTGGGAAGGCAACCCATTGTATCTTATTATGGGCCCAATTTATGAGAGTTAGATAAAGTGCATGCAATATATAATAAAACAAATAGAACAAAAAATTAAATGAGAATAAATAGACTTACCACCCATGCCTTGAACGCCAACCATCTGCCTGCATCAAAGTGTGAACTACCTACCGAGTCCATCTCCTCGCAGCCCTCCTATGGTTGTTGAACTCTTCGATATGGTCCCTGTACGCCTTCTTCAAAAAATTCAAGTCATATTTGTCTACCCAACTGTGTTTAGCCTTCCCCTTTGTGATGGAAGTTCGCAAGGTTGACCTATGATGCTTCAACACAGAACACATGCACTCTTTCATGCAACAGTTATTGAACTCCCAATTTAGGGGATAGGGTATTGTCTTTTCAATTCATCAATTACTACCTACTTTTCACCATCCTGGTACCTCCAGTCAATAGCTATGCTGCTCTTGAAGTAGTGGCTCATCAACCGCCTCATGGTGGCCAGCACTTTTGAGCCCTTTTTATTTTCTATTATCTCTCCACCCCTAGTGATTTCATAGTACATGTCCTTTGGCGAGAAAGGAGGAGTCATGGGAGTGGAAGAGCTAGAGCAAGGGATGTTACTGTGAGCGCTTATGGAGTGAAGAGTAGCAAAGGGAGTGGGAGAGGGCAAGGGACCTGATTGGTACAAGGTCTCATGACCAAGTGGAGACCTATAGGGATGTGAGTGTGCTGACTCATCTACATCTTTCGAGTTTGAGCAACAGCTTCAACCCTTCCTACTCTTCCTCCCCTTACGATATGCCCAGGTGATGACCACTCAATAGAAGGGGCTAGAGAGGATGGCTATCAAGTAGGTCCAACCGTCGGTGTAGGAGAGGGAAGAGCTGAGGTCCTCTATGATAGCAGAGAGAAGAATATCACTACCTTTGCATCGCTCATCCATGCAAAAAACTCATCGAGACTCCTAGTGATGCCATGGGCTATTATTAAAGGAGTTCCTTGAGGGGTAGTTGTAGTGTTAGGCCCAATAAGAGTCACATGGGCAGGCCCTTGAGGAGTTTCCTGAGTGGAATCAAAGTCCTTTGGAGAGTATAGATCATGATGTCCCCTCCGACAAGGGTTTGCGTACTCATTGGACATGCGACATGATCCCATGTCTAATTTTGGGGGATTCGACAAACACAAACATGAAAACAAAAATAAACACAAGAGTGGGTAAGAAGTGGAAAGACAATTAATTACTATACAACAAGACAAAGCGCCCATAGACGTGCACACAAACGCGTTTAGTGAACTAAATAAAAAACTTACGGGTGCGTCTATTTTCACGTCTGAAGACCCATGTCTACCAACGCGTCTATATAGCAGATACATGCGCGTATAGATGTGCATTTAAACACTTAAATAGGCACTTTTATAAACACGTTTATAGATGCAAAAATAGATGCTTGTCGAACAGACAGACGCATATATAGACACGTTTATAGACGCACTGATAGACGCACTTTATTATTATTATTTTTAATTTACAGAATGCATTTTAATTACAATTCCAAATAAAACATTACAACTCCAAAATGCAATAAAATTGAAAGCTCAAGAAGTACTTGTATATACATATAGCATGAACCTAAGCCACATCATGTGGCTTCAAGTACAAAAAATAAGGAAGCTAAGCCATGTCATGTGGCTTCAAGTACAAAAAATAAGAGGAGTGTATATACAAGAGACACGAAGCCAAGCTAGTGGCTTTAAGTACAAAAAAGAGTAGCTAGCACTACTTCTACAACTAATCTATGTTCTCCAGGTCCTCGCTCCCTTCCACGCTCCCTTATGCACTCCCTTATGTGCCTCCTTCCTCGTCTTCCTCATCGTCTTGTGCACGGGCCTGTAAACAAGAGACAACATATATCAATGTATGAAAAATCAAATCTTTACTTATAATTTTGGCATTATTTAATTACTTTCAAATACCTCGGGGGCCGCTCCAGTAGCTCAGGTATACTGCTCCTCAGTAATCAACCCATCATCATAGAAGTGCCTCCATGTATCTCCTCTATGATGGTGACGGTGGTAGGCTGTCTCCATAGGAGTAGGGTATCTGCTCACTATCTCAAGCTACAAGACGACACAATTTACGGAGGGATTAGTACAAGAAAACAACCTCCTAATAAACTACATAAGCAATATAATTTGAGATCGATACTTACAAATTGGGCCTCCCATGATTCAACACCCCCTGCTCCAAAATGCACGCTTCCATATTCCTCCATCTGGATCCTTCGTGTCTCCACGTGCTACAGACTGGGGTCCTCCCTCGCTGACTTCATTGCTTTCTTCCACTCATGCTTGTGAACGGTGTGGGGCGGGCCCCTTGGTGGTTGACCTCCCTCAAGCCTGGCAAGCTCCGTTAGTGCTTGCCTCTTAAGCAAAGATCTTTTATTGCCAAGTATCGTAACAATCTTTGACTTGGCCCATTTATCTGTGAATTGGCGATTGGAGGGGTTAGGATACCTAGAGCAAACAGCAGTGAGGGTCTCATCAGCCAACCTCTTTGGCTGTTCTTTGAAGTGGATAAAGCAATCTTTGTAATTGTTAGCAATTACAGAGCGCATGAAGGCCATGATGTCCTTCCCCTATGCATCCATCAAGATGCCTCCTGTTTGAGTGATGTCATAGAATATCGTATCATCACCCGGAGGCACGTCTAAATCATCTAAATCATCATCGCCCCCACTGCCACCCCTCCCAAAGCACTATGCCATGCATTCCCCACCGCTCTCTCTGGTACTACGCCTGCTACCGTGTCGTGTCGAGCTCGTATGCTAGCCACTCATAACTAAAGACTGCACGGGACTGCACTGGCCACTCATAGCTAGAAAACCGAGTCTCAACTGCACAAGAGTACATCGATAGCTCTACGAGATAGAAGGACCTCCTGACGGCATGGGGGAAGGGGCATAAGATGGGATGGTAGAAGGGGCATAAGACGGCATGGGGAAAGGGGCATAAGAAGGGGCACAAGATGGCTGTGCTAACTCCGCTGGGGTGATCTCAGTAGGTGTGGGGTGGTTTGGAGTCTGTAGTGCCGACTCCTGGGGAGTGTTTAGAGTACCCGTCATATACCTGTATAACTCTGCAGGACTAGGAGGGTGCCCTAAAAGGTTATATAAGTCCTTCCAAATAGAATGACGGGGATCAAGTGAGCTGGAAGAGCTTCCTGGCCACATGTTGAACTGGAAAAAAGAAAAAAAATCTATTACAGATGAGCTATGAAGAAAGGGGAAAGGAAGAGAGAATCGGGTTACTGTCAGAGCGCATCTATAGACACGTCTGATTAGTGCATCTATTTTCACGTATAACATCACATCTATAGACGTGGCTATCTGTGTCTGTAAAAAACCTTGATGTCCATTTAGACGCGCCTGTGGACGCGGTTTTAGATGCGCTCTGAGATGCGCCTATATACGCGCTCCGACAGACGAACTTTTCTAAAAAGTAGAAAAGGACATTGCGCCCGACACACAAACATGACACTGATACCCATATCATGCGTTTTTTGGATAGGAGAAAGTACAAATCCAAAGAGAGTTGGATACGAGAAAGTACAAATCCAAAGAGAGCAAACTTCCAAAAAAGATCAACTGCAAAAAGGCTTACCTTGAATAAAGGTATGGAAGGTTCTTCTCCTTTTTCAAAGTTGTAGCTTCTCCTCCTTGTTCGCCCTCCTCTCCTTTAAGCTTGGAAGTAAGTGTGGGTGCCTTCCTCTTGAGTGTAAGCTTGGAAGCAAGTGTAGGTGCCCTCCTCTTAAGTGTCGAAATTGTGGATCAACTAATAACGAAACAAGTAAGCCGCACGAAGTATAAGTAGTGTCAAGAAGAGCAAAGCGAGCGCGCTAAAAGCAGGTTTAAAAGCCGTGTCTATAGGCACGTCTAATAGTGTGTCTATAGGCCCGTCTCTATACATAGGGTAGATGCAGTATTAGACACAGTTTTAAATGCGGTTTTAGATTTGCACCATAGAACAAACAGATGCTCTTTTAGACGTGCCACAGAGTTTGAGGGGAAACATTTGAAGAAGAGAAAATTTTTTTGGGTTGTTTGTTTGTAGGATGTCTTCATCTTCAACAAGTAGCTCTAGTGAGGATGAATCCCTCCATATCCACCATCGCGAAATGTGGTTGGAGCAAAAAATCAAATGTATGTGTGATCGATGTCGAGGAAACATGTATCGTGCACGCAGGATTACACTCAATCACATCTCAAAGTATGGAGAATGGGATGCGACCGTAAACATGGTAAGTGTTAAAGAGTTAAGGTTGATTGAGATACCTATGGGTGTTCATATGTTTGAGTTATGATCCCATTTTAATTTGATACAGGATGCATTGCCACACTCGCATATGTTGCCCTATGCTCGCCATGAGGAGGCGAAGTGTCGGCGATATGAGGTGGGATCTTCAGGAGGGACCGTTACGGATGTATGGAGTGATGGTGATAGTAGCCCTCTGCCATTACCTCATGCAGCCGTGGAGGAGGAGGTGTTTGATGATATGGTGCGGGATTTATATGTCCATCAAGGGAGGGATGATAGCATGGAGCAGGATGATCTTTTTACTGCAACATCGACTCCACTGTTTGAGGGGTGCACATTCTCTATTCTACATGCCTCCCTTGAGTTACTAAACTTGTAAACCATCTATGGATGGAGGAATGCAAGTTTGAATGCATTACTCAAGTAAGCTTTTGCAAACATGGTGATTTATGCTAGTGGGTCAATTACTCGAATGCTTTTCCTCATTTACGGTCTTCACATGTAGGCTATTGTGTAAAATGCTTCCAAGGGAGAATAAATTACCGACCTCAAGAGATATGGCAAGGCAACATGTGACCTCTCTTGGAGGATTAGATTACAAGTGCATCCATGCATGTATCAACGATTGCGTTTTGTTTCGTGGACTACATAAGGATGCAAGAGAGTGTCCTACTTGTGGAGAGGCAAGATATAGAGCAGATCTCAAAACTTTTGACGTGCCTCATAAGGTTCTGCGACATTTTCCCATAACCCCTCGCATCCAACATATGTTCAAGTGCAAATCTATTGCAAAGCTCATGCAATGGCATTCCTCCCATCGATCAACTGATGGCAAGTGGAGAACTCCCGCGGACTCTCCTGTGTGGAAGCATATTGAAGACACATGGCCAAGCTTCAAGGAAGAACCTAGTAGCTTGAGACTTGGATTGGGTATGGATGGTGTGAACCCATTCGGTCTCAAAAGAACCTCTTACAGTGTAGGACCAGTGATATTGGTGAATTGAAATCTTCCACCCTCTATGGCTATTAAGAAAGGACATGTTATGCTATCCCTTCTAATTCCAGGGAAACATAAAGTCAAAAACCTTGATGTTTATTTGGAGCATTTGATTGACGAGCTAGAGATACTTTGGAGAGGTATCGAGGTGCATGATGTGAGCAGGCCTCCCTCATCACGAAACTTCAACTACAAAGCAGTCTTGATGTGGATGATGCATGACTTCCCAGGCTATGGCGAGTGTTCAAGTAAGCATTGCACTTCTAATTATGAATAGGCAAAGGATGTGCACGTGGCACCCTGACCCACCTTCAACTCTTAATTGCATCTATTGTTCAGGTCTCACTACATTGGGTTACCATGCATGTCCTGTTTGCGGTCCTTCCCTAGTTGCCTCATGGGCAGACGCATTGAATAAGGTCATCTATGAGAATCACCATCGATTTCTCCCACCTGATCATCCTAGATATGTTGCCCCTTAGAATGAAGTCCTCCCACAATCACTCACCGTGGCAGATTGGATGAGAATTTGGGACGGTTCCACGACTCCTCCACCACTTGGCATGAGCCGATAAGGGTTTCTAACTTGTGGACTACATAAGGATGCAAGAGTGGGTCCTATTGTGGAGAGCCATGACATGAGTTCTGCAATAGATTTGCACTTGAACATATGTTGGATGCGAGGGATTATAGGAAAATGTTGCAATACCTTATGAGGCACGTCCAAGGTTTTGAGATTTGCTCTATATCTTGCCTCTCCACAAGTAGGACACTCTCTTGCATCCTTATGTAGTCCACGAAACAAAACGCAATCGTTGACATATGCATGGATGCGCTTGTAATCTAATCCTCCAAGAGAGGTCACATGTTGCCTTGCCATATCGCTTGAGGTCGGTAGTTTATTCTCCCTTGGAAGCATTTTACACAATAGCCTGCACGTGAAGACCATAAATCAGGAAAAGCATTCGAGTAATTGACCCACTAGCATAATTCACCATGTTTGCAAAATAGACTTTAAAGCTTACTTGAGTAATGCATTCAAACTTGCATTGCTCCATCCATAGATGGTTTGCAAGTTTAGTAACTCAAGGGAGGCACGTAGAACAGAGAATGTGCACCCCTCAAACAGTGGAGTCGATGCTGCAGTAAAAAGATCATGCTGCTCCATGCTATCATCCCTCCCTTGATGGACATATAAATCCCGCACCATATCATCAAACACCTCCTCCTCCACGGCTTCATGAGTTAATGGCGAAGGGCTACTATCACCATCACTCCATGCATCCGTAACAGTCCCTCCTAAAGATCCCACCTCATATCGCCGACGCTTGGCCTCCTCACGGTGAGCATAGGGCAACATATGCGGGTGTGGCACTGCATCTTGTATCAAATCAAAACAGGATCATAACTCAAACATATGAACACCCATAGGTATCTCAATCGCTTTTCTTTTCTTCACATTACTTATACTTCACATGGCTTGCTCTCTTCCTTATTAGCAGATCCATAGTTTCGACGCTTAAGAGGAAGGCTCCCATACTTACTTCCAAGCTTACACTTAAGAGGAAGGCACCCACACTTACTTCTAAGCTTAAAGGAGAGGAGGACGAACAAGGAGGAGAAGCAACTTTGAAAAAGAAGAAGAACCTTCCATACCTCTATCCAAGTAAGTCCTTTTGCAGTTGATCTTATTTGGAAGTTTGCTCTCTTTAGATTTGTACTTTCTCGTATCCAAGAAGTGCATGATCTGGGTATCAATGTCACGTTTGTGTGTCAGGCACAATGTCCTTTTCTACTTTTTAGAAATCTCGTCTATCGGAGTGCGTCTATAGGCACGTCTCAGAGCACGTCTAAAAGCGCATCTACAGGTGCATCTAAATGCATGTCTAGCTTGTTTGCAGACACAGACAGACGCTCTATTAGATACTCTATTAGACGCTCTGTTAGATGCTCTGTTAGATGTGTCTATAGACGTGCTAGTCAGACGCGTCTATAGATGCGCTCCGACAATAAGCCTCTCTTCCCTTTCCCTTTCTTCTCAGCTCATCAATAATAGATTTTTTTCCTTTTTTCCAGTTCAACATGTGGCTAGGAAGTGCTTCCAACTCACCTGATCCCCGAGAATCTAATTGGAAGGACTTATATAACCTTTTAGGGCACCCTCCTAGTCCTGCGGAGTTATATGGGTATATGACGGGTACTCTAAACACTCCCCAAGAGTCAACACTACAGACTCCAAACCACCCCATACCACCTGAGATTACCCCAGCGGAGTCAGCATAGCCGTCTTATGCCCCTTCTTATGCCCCTTCCCCCATACCGTCTTATGCCCCTTCCCCCATGCCGTCTTATGTCCCTTCTGCCATCCCGTCTTATGCCCCTTCCCCCATGCCGTCAGGAGGTCCTTCTATCTTGCAAAGCCATCGACGTACTCCTGTGCCATCGAGACTCAGTTCTCTAGCTACGAGTGGTCAGCGTAGTCCCGTGCAGTCTCCAGCTATGAGTGGCTAGCGTATGAGCTCGACATGACACGATAGCAGGCGTAATAGCAGGGAGAGTGGTGGGGGATGCATGGCCTAGTGCTTTGGGAGGGGTGGCAGTGGAGACGATGATGATTCAGATGATTTAGACGTGCCTCCGGGTGATGGTACGATTTATTATGACATCACTCAAACAGGAGGCATCTTGATGGATGCGTGGGGGAAGGACATCATGGCCTTCATGCGCTCTGTAATTGCTAACAATTACAGAGATTGCTTTATCCACTACAAAGACGAGCCAAAGAGGTTGGTTGATGAGACCCTCGCTGCTGTTCACTCAAGGTATCCTAACCCCCCCAATCGCCAGTTCACAGATAAATGGGCCAAGTCAAAGATTGTTACGATACTTGGCAATAAAAGATCTTTGCTTAAGAGGCAAGCACTAGCGGAGCTTGCTAGGCTTGAGGGAGGTCAACCACCAAGGGGCCCGCTCCACACTGCTCACAAGCGTGAGTGGAAGAAAGCGATGAAGTCAGCGAGGGAGGACCCCAGTCTGCAGCACGTGGAGGCACGGAGGATCTAGATGGAGGAATATGGAAGCACGCATTTTGGAGTAGGGGGTGATGAATCATGGGAGGCCCAATTTGTAAGTATCGATCTCAAATTATATTGCTTATGTAGTTTATTAGGAGGTTGTTTCTTTGTACTAATCCCTCCGCAAAGTGTGTCGTCATGCAGCTTGAGATCGTGGGCAGATACCCTACTCCTATGGAGACAGCCTACCACTGCCACCATCGCAGAGGAGATACATGGAGGCACTTCTATGATGACGGGTTGATTATTGAGGAGCAGTATACCTGGGCTACTAGAGCGGCCCCCGAGGTATTTAAAAGTAATTAAATAATGCCAAAATTATAAGTAAAGATTTGATTTTTCATACATTGATATATGTTGTCCCTTGTTTACAGGCCCGTGAACAAGACGATGAGGAAGACAAGGAAGGAGGTGCAGAAGGGAGCGAGGAGATGGAGAACATAGATTAGTCGTAGAAGTAGTGCTAGCTACTCTTTTTTGTACTTAAAGCCACTGGCTTGGCTTCATGCCTCGTGTATATACACTCCTCTTAATTTTTATACTTGAAGCCACATGATATGGCTTAGCTTCCTTATTTTTTGTACTTGAAGCCACATGACGTGGCTTAGCTTCGTGCTATATGTATATACAAGCACTCTTTGAGCTTTCAATTTTATTGCGTCTTGGAGTTGTAATATTTTATTTGGAATTGTAATTAAAATGCAGTTGGCTGTAAGAATTGAATTACACAATGTGGATATGGGATTCTTGTAACTATATAGCATACACAACATACACAGCATTCTATAAATTAAAAAATAAAAAATAAAGCGCTTCTATCAATGCATCTATAAACGCGTCTATATACGCGTTTGTCTGTTCAACAAGCGTCTATATTTGCATCTATAAACACGTTTATAAGCATGTCTATTTAAGCATCTAAATGCACATCTATACGTGCGTGTGTCTGATATATAGACGCATTGATAG
The DNA here is from genome assembly GCF_047967505.1 of Dipteris shenzhenensis. Lineage (NCBI taxonomy): Eukaryota > Viridiplantae > Streptophyta > Polypodiopsida > Gleicheniales > Dipteridaceae > Dipteris > Dipteris shenzhenensis. Next base: position 32,733,288 of record NC_141617.1, on the reverse strand, counting down.
ACGCAGGTCTCCAGACACGAAAATAGATGCACCCGTAAGTTTTTTATTTAGTTCAGTAAGCACGTCTGTGTGCATGTCTATGGGTTCTTTGTCTTGTTGTGAGAGTCACTTGTATATATTTCTGAGTTTCTTGTTGATGTGGATAGCTCTCTCCCATGACTATGGAGAGATGATGAAGACCTAAGGATGACCTCTATTGTGCCTCAAGGGAAACGACGCAACAAAGTAATAGACACGGAGTTGCATAATAGTATCAACCTCTTTTGCGTGCTTAATAGTGATGTGATGAAAAGATGGGTGACAAGATAAGAGGATGCAAAGGCAAGAAGACAAGAAGAAAGGGCCCTCTTTCGTACACACCGCGGATCTCGTGTGCCATACCCTCAGTATCTAAGAGCACTTCCAAAGGATATTCATGTGGATTGGCTACTTGATGAAATGGAGAAAGCAGATCAGAAAGACGAGGGGATGCATATCACAATGGAAGAATGGGAGTATGCTAGGGGATGCATGAGCAAGATCAGTATATAGAATGTTATGCATAAGTTAGGAGCTTTCAATAATTTAGATTGCTTATTTCATTGATTTTTTCTTGGTGTAGTGCACTATGTTCAATGCTATATGGTGTGAGGGCAAGCATTTTCGAACACAACGGATTGATGATAAGAGAAACACACAAGATTGTAGCATCATTGCTAGCTTTGAGGGAGCCAATGGAGCCATGGATGATTATTATGGCATAATCCAAGATATTATTAAGATTGACTTTCGATGCTTCTTTGTGTATGTTTTGGATGTAAAGTGGTTTAAGGACGTGGTGGAAAGAGGCCCTAATGCAACAATCAAACGCCATGCAAGTGGCTTTGTAACTATTGACTCCACAAAGTTTTGGCAAAGTAGGAAGGACATAGTAGTACTACCACAACAATGTGAACAGGTATTGTACACACATATAAAAATACTCGCTTTGAAATATTTGATGCAAGAAAAATAACATGATTGTATTTGTGTTTGAATTAGGTTGTCTATCAACCAATGGTGGATAATAATAGATGGTGGCATGTCATACCTATTATGCCACGTTCCAAAGTGATGTATAGTATATTTACTAATATGGAGCGTATGGAGGATGATCATGGCCATGGACGTGATGATGACCGTGATACAAGAGAGGAGGATGATCATGAGATAGGAGATACAGATATTGAGGCCATTACCCATGAGGACCAGCCTACCATTGGTGATGATGATTTCGATGAGCACATGAGTAGCACAAGTAGTAGTGGGTTGAATGTATTTGTAGATCTAAACACTTGTTTGGATTTTGAAGTAGATAGTTTGGAAAGGGTTGATCTCATTGAGGATGAGATTGAACCATTGCCCCATCATTGATATTGGCAAAACTATTTTACATATTGTCTCATTCTCCTCACCTCACTTAATTCTTGTATATGTGGGCTTGCAAAAAAGCATTGATGTTCTATTAAAATTATGTGCTTTGGTAATCATGTGCAATGTTTGGAAAGCAATGATGTATACCAAAATCTCACTTTCTGTATTCTCTGGTTTGTGTCTATCTACACGTCTAAAAGCATGTCTAATTCTCAGTGTAAATGTGCAAATAAACACATTAATACAAGTGCAAATAGATGCGTAGATAAACGCGATGTTAGACGGGCCCATATTTTCTCAGATTAGACGTGCAATTAAACGTGTTAATAGATGCACAAATAGACGAGTTGTTAGATGTGCTTGTAGATGTGCCCGTAATTCGTCTACTAAAGCAATGCCTATAGATGCGCCCGCTATTTTGCGTGTCTACCAAGCGCGTCTATAGTTGCTTTGTGTTGTTGTGAGCTAAAGACAATTATGAAATTCAAACTCAAGAAATTATGAAAAATTATGAAATGACATCAACACAAAAAGGACAATTATCAAAGGAAGATTATTTACTTAAGACAATTATGAAAAGCCAGATTTGAAAGGACAAATAATTATCAAAGACAAGTGGAATCCAAGAAGGTTTTCATATATAAAAATTATTGCAAAAAATACTATTGTTAAAAAAGGGCTCTCATGTACAAAAAGAGAGCAACAAATCTGTCTCCAAAAGTATGCGTACACAAAATCTATCTCCAAAAGAGACATTCTATTGCTCTGCATTACTCTCTGAGGTACTTTCTTCCTCCAAGCCATTAGGCGGGTCACCTCATCCTTCACTTTTTCTAATATGAGGTAATGATCTTTAGGGATTATGTATTGGCTATCCCCACAAAGGCCTCCACACAACCCTTTACCTCCTTTATACATTGATCTTTGGTGCTCGACCAGCTGTGGCGGTCTCTCCAAAACCTACAGAGATTCTATAGGTCGTGTCATGCATTCCTCAATCGCCCCTGCTTCACTACCCTTCAGCATGGACCCCACCCAAGTGCACGCACGTGGACGTTGTACTTCACCCAGTCGCTATCATGCACAATCCTCTCTTTTACATGAGCTAGAAGAGAATCAACGACCCAAATCACCCCAACATGGGGAACTGGGTTGGTGTTTAGGGAGGATAGCCCTCAGTGAGGACGTGGTTGTTCCATTTAGAATCTGTTTGAAAAAAAAAAGAACCAAATATGGCTAAGGAGAAAAATACAAAAGAATCAAATATGGCTAAAGAGAAAAGAGAGAAAAGAGAGGGGAAAAGAAGAAAAGAGTGGAAAAAAGATAGGGGAAATGAAGAAAAGAGAGGAAAAAAGAGAGGGGAAAAAGAGAGAAAGCATATGCTTATGTTTATGCATGAGCATATGAGCATATGGTCATGCATAAGCATAAGGATAAGCATCTACTTTAGCATATGATAATGAAAAGAGGGAAAAGAGGATGAAAGAGAGGGGAAAAGAGAGGGAAAAAGATGAGAAGGAAGCTCAGGGGAAAAGAGAGTGCCAAAAGAGAAGGACCAAGAAGAAAAGAGAGGAAATAAGAGAGGGGAATTTAATAAGAAAAGAGAAGGGAAAAACAGAGAAAGAATATGCAAATGAGAGGGAAAAAGTGAGGGGAAAAAGAGCTTATGAAAATAGAGAAAAGAGAATGAAAGAGAGGGGAAAAGATAGGGAAAAGGAGGGTAAAAGAGAAGGAAAAGAGAGAGGGGAAAAGAATAAAAGAGAGGAAAAAAGAGAGAGAGGAAAAGAATAGAAGGAGAGAAAGCATATACTTATGCTTATGTGTGAGCATATGAGCATAAGCATGTAGACATATGCTCATGCATCTACTTTAGCATATGAGCACAAGCATACGCAAATGAGAGGAAGGAAGAGGAAAAAAGACAGGAATTAGAGAAAAGAGGATGAAAGAGAGGGGAAAATAGAGGGAAAAGGAGGGGAAAAGAGAAGGAAAAGAGGGGAAAAAAAGAAAAGAGAGGGAAAAAGAGAGGGAGAAAGAAGAGAAGGACAGAAAGCATATGCTTATGCTTATGCATGAGCATATGAGCATATGCTCATGCATGAGCATAAGCATAAGAGGGAAAAGGAGGGGAAAAGAGAAGGAAAAGAGAGAGGGGAAAAGAAGAAAAGAGAGGAAAAAAGAGAGGGGAAAAGAAGAGAAAGAGGAAAGCATATGCTTATGCTTATGCATGAGCATATGAGCATATGCTCATACATGAGCATAAGCATATTGACATATGCTCATGCATCTACTTTAGCATATGAGAATAAGCATACACAAATAAGAGGAAGGAAGAGGAAAAAAGAGAGGACTTAGAGAAAAGACGATGAAAGAGAGGGGAAAGAAGGAGAGAAAACATATGCTTATGCTTATGCATGAGCATATGAGCATATGCTCATCCATGAGCATATGCTCATGCATCTACTTTAGCATATGAGCATAAGCATGCACAAATGCATATGCTTATGAAAAGAGAGAAAAGAGGATGAAAGAGAGGGGAAAAGAGGAGCATTTGAGCTTATGAGCATGCATATGCTTATGAAAAGGAAGAGGGAAAAAGAGGGGACTTAGAGAAAAGAGGATGAAAGAGAGGGGAAAAGAGAGGGAAAAAGAGGGGAAAAGAGAAGGAAAAGAGAGGGGAAAAGAAGACAAGAGAGAAAAAAAGAGAGAGGAAAAGAAAAAGAGAGAAAGCATATGAGCCTATGCTCATGCATCTACTTTAGCATATGAGCATAAGCATACGCAAATGCATATGCTTATGAAAAGAGAAAAAAGAGGATGAAAGAGAGGGAAAAAGAGAGGGAAAAAGAAGAGTAAGGAAGAGGGGGAAAGAGAAGAAAAAGAGAGAGGGGGAAAGAAGAGAACAGAGGAAAAAAGAGGGGAAAAGAAGAGAAGGAGAGAAAGCGTATGCTTATGCATGAGCATATGAGCATATGCTTATGCTTATGCATGAGCATATGAGCAGATGCTTATGCATGAGCATAAGGATATGAGCATATGCTCACGAAGAAAAGAGAGGAAAAAAGAGAGGGGAAAAGAAGAAAAGAGAGGAAAAAAGAGAGGGGAAAAGAGAGCAAATGCATATATTGCTTTATGAAAAGAGATGAAATAGAGGGGAAAAGAGAGGGAAAAAGAAGAGAAGGAGAGAAAGTGTATGCTTATGCTTATGCATGAGCATAAGCATATGAGCATGCGCATATGCTCATGAAGAAAAGAGAGGAAAAAAGAGAGGGGAAAAGAGAGCAAATGCATATGCTTCTGAAAAGAGAGAAAGAGAGATGAAAGAGAGGGGAAAAGAGAGGGGAAAAGAAGAGAAGGACACGATTGAAAGAGAGAAAGAGAGTATAAAAAAGAGAGCAGAAAAGAAGAGAAGGTAGAGGATGAAAGAGAGAAAGAGGGAGGAAAAAAGAGAGGGGAAAAGAAGAAAATGTTATTGAGAATGACATCCTTCTAACATCCATCTCATTGGGACAATGCTACACTCTCTTTGATAAGTTACACAATGACATTGTAATGGAGACTGAGAAAAATATCCGTAAAGAATTTTCATTCATTTTGAACAATAAGAAAGTAAGTTGTTTTCCACCCTGTGTTTCTCCTAAATCATTTCTCTTTACATTTTTATAATGCATTTACATATTGCTAAAAATTTATTTTTGCAGATACTTGAAAGGAGCAAAATAAAAATTCAATGCAAGGACATTGTAAATAGAACAATTCAGATACTACAAAGCTATTGACTCCAAGTATTACTTGCAATCCAAAAAAAAGAAATTGACATTTGATGTATTAATACAAAATGATTACAAGTATCATGTGTTTTTCTATTGTTGCTCAGAATCTTTCCATTGACTTTTTTCCAGTGGAGACTCCTTCTGAGAATCTTCCACATGCTGCTCAGGTTGCTGCTACTATAGATCCTGCTGCTGTACATGTTGTTGTTGTACATCCTCTATTGGTACTGCCTCCTTGTGCATCGACTCCTTGTGCTTCTTTGGTGTCACTATCTCCTCGTCCATGGGCTCGAGCTCATGCTGCTTTGATGTCCTTGCCTCCTCGTACATAGGCTCGGGCTTTTGTGGTAGCTCTGCCTGGAAAGGATCAACTATAGCTTCTCCTTCCACATTATTTGACAATTGTTTGAGCAGCTCATCAACACCAACATCTTCTAGAATATCTTCTAGATTGCCAGTGACAGGGACATTTTGAGCCTCTTGTTTAACCCAGAGATCCTTAGGGCCTTTTGAGCACTCTCGTGTATGGATTGTTTAGTTTGGTGCTAGACAAGGGGAAGAGACCTTTAGTAGCTTCAAAATTGTCTTATTCAGAGACAAAACTATCCTCTTTCATCTGCAATAAAAACAAAGAATGATTTCAATCTTCTTTGTATTAATGCATTGAATTTAGAACTTAATAAATAGTATGCAAAAAAAGTACTCACAAATGCAGGATGTATCTCTAAAAAGTATGTGTCCATCATATATATTGCACTTTTAGAGTCCTCCATAGACAACAATAAGGATCCTCTTGTTGTGGTGTCTGTCTTATCAAAATAGAAAACTAAGATGTATATTGGACTATGAAGAGTGCTAAAATAAGAGGGAGATAAAGATAGGTTACAATGATTACTGTACCTGCAGTTGCATTGGTTGAGTTGAATCTAACATCTTTAAATTTGGATCACGGAGGTTTGGTGCATCCATTAGTCTTTTGAGACAGCTGCAATGGGAATGAAAGGCAACAAAATATAAAATTCATACTTCTGCATGTAAAAGCGATATGGTTGACTTTTCAAGAGAAAACCTGAAAATCATTTTTTAGAGCAAGAGTATGGGGAATGATTGACTTACAATTCTAAATGCTGCTGGGTGCCATTTAAGGAGTTGAAGGTATGACATAGCTTTTGTTGTACATCTATATGCACCAAACTCTAGTGATTGCTACAAGAGAAACAAATAACATGAGGGCATTAGACCAAGAGAATGTAAATACAATTTGAATCTATCACGATTTTGTCGATAGAGGGTAGTAGTGGAAAAGGTTAGGGAACATACTCTGAACAATATGGGAGGAGAATCATATCAACCACATCCAAATCGCAAAAATGAAACCACTTGGAAATGCTTTTGGTTAATGTCTTGTTATCCTTCCACTTGAAAGATATAGCTGGATCAACTATATACTGTTATGGATAAAATTGTCTAAGGGAAAAGGCATTAATATGTATGTGTGGTTGTATATGTGGCAATAGTATAATAGAATATGGTGTGCATAGGGCCCAAGGTTGAGGTGGCAGGGCATGACCATGTGCCACCCTTCCATGTAAGAGGACCCATAAGGTGTGTTGTACATAATCCATGATAGTAATATTATAAAATGTAAGGTGGCATGGCTCCTCCATGTGCCACCCCTCCACCTAGGCTGCATTTAGTAAGATATGGCTCAAAGTCTATGGGAGAAGCAATATAAAATAGGTGGAGATGGATATTATATTGAGTTATTCCCTCCATATGGGATAGGCCCATGTGGGGGAGGTATAGAAGGTCCAAGAGAGCAAGTTAAATAATGGGGAAAGTAGGATGAGGTGGCAAGATTCCTTGTCCCAACCCTCCACTTGTCCTCCTAGAGGTTTGAACATATTATAAAATTGGAAAGAGACCAAGGGAGTATCATAGACTTGAGATATGGGGCTTGATTTATGTCTAAAATTGAGGCAAAGGGTTATCGCACACAATTGAGAGTGCGTAACTGCCTAGCCCACATGGGAGACTTTTCCACACACACCATGCATGTGGGAGGATACATTAATGGGGGGAGACCCCCTCTTTTGGCTATAAAAGGAAGGGGCTATTCCTTGATGAGACACACTCATTCTTGTAAAGCCACCTAGCTAGTATTTTGATATTTCCCTCTCATCCCTTCTTTCAAATAAAGTATGGTTCTCTTCCCTTGATGTCTCCATCTCTACATTCCTCCTCCTATCACGCATCCCAATCAGCCCCTTCAAACTCTTTGATATATATCAGTTCATGTCATGTTGAGCCGCAAGTTCTTTTTTGAACAACGTATCGCTCTTTTGACCGTGTGAGAGAGGGATTAGGAAAGTCTAAGGAGTGATCTCTACTCCTTTTGAAAGAGAGAGAGGTTCTTATGCTTGTCTAAGATAGAAAGTGAAGGAGCCTCTGACTTCTAAAGCTATCGAAGAAAGGCCTCTTCAACAAAAGCTTTTGGCTCCTCCATGTCTGCAACTAAGTGACTAAAGGCGGCTAGCATGCATGCAAGCAACTAGCCGATAGTGAACAATGGCCCAGCATCATAGCAAGTAAATGCAAGCTACAACACTCACGGCCAAGCTGCTCGACTTCTCCACAAAGCCTACAGATCTATAGTCAGTGCCTTCATAGGATGCTCTAGCAATGAATCACCAAGCAAAGCCAAGCTACTGACTACAATGATCGGATTCCTAAGGCTCCAACTCCCAAATCTCCAAGGTAGCCAAGATAGAGCTCATAGCTCTTAGCAAACTTTGACGCCCTAAGCTTCCATGAATGGCTCATCTTCTGCGATGACCAACATCGAATAGCTCTTTACCAAAGCCTCTGTAAGCCTCTCAAAGATAGATGGCTCCACGAACACTCCATCGACAACCAACCACGCACCTGTACCTAGAATCCATCTCCTAGAATGATGCATCGCCAAGCTTCCACTCCAGCAAAAGGCTCTTGCATCTCGGCCAAAACGTGGCTCCTACGAAACAACTTCTATGGTCGACTCAGCTTTGGATTTGTAATTTTTTTAAAAAAACTATTGATGCATCGACTCTACACCGCAATCTTTTTGCGCCTCCCACCTTGAGATGCTCCGCAGCTAGCCTCATGCCTCTAACAGCTCCGTCAGTAGCCTCGCTCCAACGGCCTCCAGCAAGCTCTTGCACCAACTCCTCTTGCTATGAACAGTCAACTTTTCTCCTAGCTTCTCATAGCACCAGCGCCCAGCAGCTCCTTCGGCTCCCATCGCACAAGGCAACCTTTCCAACTGCATCTTGCTTCCCATGAGATTTTATCAACAGAATCTCACTAGATTCTGACATAATCCAGTAGATTTTGTCCCTCCAGGCCCTCTAGTCCTCAAGGTACCATGTGGCATCCCATACCAAGACCTATCCCGGGGTCACCACTCACCTCAAGAGTGGTCTATGAACTGACACATGTCTTATCTTCCACCTTTGTAGCCTCTCGCATCTGCCACATCATCAACTCAACCGATTGCCATTTCATTCTTATCTACCATGTCCTCTAGCCACATCATCACTACCATGTCAGTAAGCCACATCATTAGGGATGCCTCACCTACCACATCAGCATTACCACATCATCTGCTGACATCATCATCGGTGCCACCTCAGCTGTCCAGTTAGCATTGACCTCTACAGGCACACACAGTGCTCCACAGTCACTTCATGTGACCACTCTTGGCACCTCAGCATAGGTTCCACAGGCACACCTCTTGCTAGGCACAATGCCACATCACACTGCATGTGACCCACAATGACACATCATCATTGAGCACCATTTGCACTCCTTTTTCCCCTCCACCTAGATCAAGTCGCATCTCTTGATGCAAGAAGAATTTGAGGGTGCTCCAAAAAGAAAAGTCGCTCATGTTTTTGTGCTCTATGCGCTCGTCACATCACACACACATTTTGGTGCAAGTTACACACATTTGAGCCTCGCCGACAAACCACTTCCTTCACACACATTTGCCTCTACATCAATGCATCTGACCCAGCACTTAAAAAGAATAAAAGAAAAGGAATTATTTGTTGTTCTTTCATCGATCGATGGTTGGTAAAGATCTAGATCAAAGTATACTAGATTGCCATAGAGGGGATGCTTTGAATTTCCCCAAGTTGCCAATCTAAGCCATGCCCTAAATTCCCAACTAGTACCTACTCGAAGTCAGTCCATATGCTCACATATGGTTTCACATCATTACATTACCTAAAACCTTATGTTCATTAGTTTAGTGGGCTTGCGGAGGTGTAACACATCTACATGGGGAAGGACATGCACCTTCCTTCATCAAGCAATCAATCAATAATACCATTGCATTGTAAGTCTACATCTTGTGTAATGTTTCTAAGTATAATGAGTCATTTTGAAATTGTATTTGAAATAGAACTTGTGTATAGCATATGCATTTCCTTTAGAATCTAAGTGGGAACTAGTTAAGTGCTTCTTAGGTAAGTTTACTACCATTCATGAGGATTTAGGAAGGAAAATGCATGCTGGAGAGAAGTTTTCTTCTTTGAAACAGAGAATATCTCTTGGTATAATGCTAAGTACATTACTCCAAGGACGGCATCAAGCTATGGACATCTTCAATGCATTGCAATACCATAACTTGAAGACATGGATTGTAGCATGGTGGACACAAGAACAATGCAATAATACAATGAAAATATTGCAAAGATGTGGGCATGGCCATGAAGTTTACATTTGGCTCTAAATGGTTAAGGTTCTCTTCATTTATGCCTCTGCACATTTTTGGTTCTTGTTTTCAAAATATCTAGATGCATAGAATAAAAACCATGTGGTCATGCAAGTGCTTACATGAGAATGCCCTTGAGGAATTGCTTGGGGTGAATTTGGGAAATAGGCCAGGTGAACAAAAGGGTGATCTCTTTCAATGCCATGTATGTAAGGACAATGTGGTTGTCAAGTACCACATCTCCCACCAAATATTATATTTCACTTTCCAATATACGCACTAGAAAGAAACTATAGCTTCAGAATCCCAATTGCCATATTTTGATTCGTGAGATCTAACAAGTACTTCAAGTTGACATGACCATATCTCTTGTGCCATTTTGTAGATAGTGGCATCAGAACTCGAGAGTGGACTACCCCAGGAAATGCTCTGTCTACCGTCAATGCGGTCAGTCATGGGATGCCTTCCCACACTTGCATGTAGCCTAGTTTCCTGTGTGCCAACTCTGTCCAGCCATCAGGCCACACATGGCCCCCATCTGGTGTCCAAACTAGGACCCACCGGATAACCGAGCTACTCAAATGCCTTCGCCTCATATGGGGGGCTTACAAGTAGAGTTAGCTAGTTCCCGCGTAGTTACACGAGAGTGGAGCATTGATATCTAACATTCCTAGCTACAGTACTTTCTGTAGTGCCTTTGTTCTTTCTCCCTCCATTCCTAGCTACAACACCTTGTGGAAAAGCTGCTCATCCCCCTCTACTCTTTCTCCCTCCATTCCTAGCTACAACACCTCTTGGAGATGCTCTCCACCTTCAATTGCACCATATATACCTTCCCCCCCTCTCCCTCTCTCTCCCTCTATACCTTCCCCCCCTCTCCCTCAATTGCACTGGGCCCGTTTGGAGTCCCAAATGATCTCGAATGGCTCTAGGCCCCGAACGGCGACTGTAGGTCAATTGCTCTATTTTGTGCACCGGTTCTATCGTGTGGTCGGTGGCCTATTTTGGGACCGAGTCAGCCGGTTTGGGCAGACTGGGTCAATCACCCAATTGGGTCCAACTGACTATGACTAGTGGCTATATAAGAGCAAGCCCGTGAAGCCCATTTCATCACTGGCTACAGCAACCCTGATTTGTTAGAATCCAACCTCCATCTTCTACTATTTCCAGCTCACCATCGAAGCTTCTTTCACAGAAGCACACGACTGGGAAGCAACGCCATCTATTGTATCAGTTCTACAGTAATCAAATTTTTGATTATCCACTTGGGGGGGTCACTTAGTGTAATATGTCTATATCACGTGCGTTCAAGGGTTCTTTTCTAAATCCCTATGTAACCTATTTGTAGTATTTCCTAGTATCCCCTTTGTAAATTTTGGGAAAATTTATAAATCCCCTTCTGTAAGTATATTTATTTTCCTAGAGAAATTTTAAAAGTCCTTATGTGAGTCATACACTACTACTTTTGGAGTCCCTTTAGGTAGGATGAGATATTTAGAATGCAAGATCTCTACATCACCTGCATTATTTGAATCTACACACAAAAAATTGAGGTACCGACTGCAATAATGGGCAATGCATAAGTTTAAGATGGGTTTGTGTCTTGATGATGCCATAAGGCAAGAGAAACAAAGAATAAAGACTATTGTGCAAAAATTAAGAGGAACAAATATCAAACAAGACAAATCATGTGTGCCATACACCAAGAGCAAAGAATTGTGCAAAGTCACTTGAAACACGTAAAGAGCTCAAGAAACAACCTTTATAAAAATACTACATGAAAGATTGGGAGCTTTTATAAATGCTTTATATCTTTCCATTTTTTACAAAACCATATGTATGGGTGTTTCACCTAGGAGAAGGGATGATAGATTAGCCAATTTTACAAAGCATTCAATGACGATATATAATATTTATTTCTTGCCAAATACAAACATCTACTAAGTCATATCAAACCATGGTATTAAAACCATAGAGGCTACACTCATACAACATCTTGTTGTACCCGATGCTAAAATAGCATTTTCAAACTTGCTTAGTGGCATTCATATAAACAAAAGTACCCAAGCGGTTGCAAATCATCCACTTCTGTGATTCAAGATCCTACAAAAAAATAATTTAAAAAATCTATCAAGACAAATCAAACTAAACTCAGCGCATAGTAATAATCGTAATAAAGCTTTTATCATATTAGAAAGATTACAAAGAAGCCCCTACCAAGTGCGTTTTATGCCCCTTTACAAAGTATTGAGAGAGAACTAAAATATATTTATATTTTAAATAATCAATGAACACAAAGTTAATTACAATAAAGAACACAACGAACTCCATTCTTATGAAATTTGCATCATGCTTACATGGGCCTACCATTTGAGTGTGTGGAGAAGTGTGTGTTAGACACTAGATTCTACACTAGAAGTGTAGTCCCCTACATTCTACATAAAATATTTCATGTGGAAGAAACTGTATACCTTTGAGTTATGATTGCTTGCTAGCGATAAGAATCCTTACAATTTGCTCACAATTTGGGCCTTCACAATTAATGTCAAGTCTTTATTGAGGATGGAAACTTGGTAGAAGAATACCATCATGCAAATCCGAATCTCAATGCTACTTATAACCAAGGCGGTGATAGCTGAAGGAGTCTAACTAAGCTATTATTTTACCAATTGCAACAACGCATGGGTTTCCCATTAGTCTATTAATTATACTAGATCACAAGTATTTTAAACTAAACAACACAAACAACCATTTCATATGCAAGCTACAATGACACGAACATCAAATCAAATGACTAAGTGTCAAAGCTTGGACAATTACATTTAATAATGTTAAGTACAACAACATCAAAAGTCGAATAAACGACCAAGTGTTGAAGCCAAAACTATCATACAACACTGATAACCTACAACGACACTGAAAGCCAAATAAATGACCATGTGTCGAAGTTTAAACATTTGTTTTATGAAATAAGCTACGACAACACTGAAAGCCAAATGAACGACCTAGTGTCAAAGCCTACTTAGAAACGACACATACAGTCGAATGATACGACCAAGTGTCGAGCTAGTTTCAAAACAATGAGAAGGAGTCCTTGTAACGACATCAAAGGTTGAATATTACAACCAAATGTCGAAATGCAGACTTACTTACTTAAACGCACATATAATCGAGTAATACGATCCAATGCGGAAAGATAAGCACCATGCAAATGCATGGCCCAAGTAATTGACTCAAATATTACATTACAAATCAGATGATCGACCTATTATGTCGAAAGGCTAAATACGACACTACGTCGATATCTAATAGTCATGTAATATCAAGAATAAAAAAGTTATGACATTGACATACTATATGAAAAGATGACACTACATCGAACATACGTGAAGAAGAAACCCCCCCCCAAAAAAAGCTTATCAACTTATCAAAAATTTACCAACAAATGGGTTATTGAGCAGAGAAAGAAAAGCTATCATACCTTTATTTCAATTATAGTTTTGATTTTGGATTGCTAACCAGGCACAAAGCGAACAGAGAGTCTCCTTGGTGAACTGCACAAATCCAAGGGACAATTAATAGAAATCCTCTCAGTAGAAGGCAAGCTATAAACTCCAGTTGAGTCGTTCCCAAAACTGCCTTTTCGAGATGCAGTGCCTTATGAACAAACTTATTAGAGAGCTTATGTAAGGTAAAGGGGAAGACCCTTTACAAAGAGAGAAGACCCTTCAGCAACGCAGAAGAGTTGATACAAGTACTAGCAAGTACTCAGATTGGAAATCTGACTGAGGAAGCCACAGTTGATCAGGAGGCTCAAACAGAGGTTGCAGGTAGCAGCAATGTGAAACAAACATTATCACCTGAAGAATAGGATAGGATCCGAAATACTTTGTTTGGATTAATAGCATGGACAAGAATCCAACAACAGGTAGTGAGAAGACAACAGTTTAATCCTGTGCCAAAGAGGCAAGTTAGAAGGAGAATTTTACCACCACTAATTAATCCAGTAATGGCTCAACCACCTAATCCAGCAAACCTCAAAGTTAAATTTGCACATTTTGAGGGAAAATCCAAGAAGGAGGACCCTGATGCCCATGTAGCTCAGTTTGAGACAAAATGGGGTGCAAGTGGATTTAATGGGCTGTATGGAGATGATGTGAAAATGCAACAGTTTGCTGCCACATTAGATTTAATGCATTGGTGGGTGCTGCCAGAAGAGCAAAAAAGAGAATGGGGAAATTCAAAGGGTCACCCTCTAAGAAGAAGAGCAAACACAAAAGTAAGAAGGACAAGAAGCATAGCAAGAAATCAGATTCTGATAGTGATTCAGATGAAGATTCTGATGATGACAGTACCTGCTGGTACAGATATAAAAACATGATGACAGTACCTGCTGGTACAAAATGATGACTAATCATGATGACAGTACCTGCTGGTACAGATATAAAAACAGAACAGAAGTAGTGCAACCACCGACTTCTGCAAATATTGTGCAAGCTGAGAGCAGTAGGGGACCAAGGGGACCACCAAAAAGATTCCAGCAAAGGAATTGGGGACCACCTAGCCCACAGGCTTGTGCATCATCATCATCAACACAGAATAGTTGCACTTATTGTGGAAGATATCACAGACAGGGTCCTGATTGCCCACTTTGGTGCAAGCACAGAGAGGAAAGGGGAATACCAATTATAAGGTATGATAATCAAAGGCAAGCAACTAGCAAACAGCCAATTCAGTCAAACAGAATGATGACAGTACATGCTGGTAAACAGAATAGAAGTAGTGCAACCACCAACTTCTGCAAATATTGTGCAAGCTGAGAGTAGTAGGGGACCAAGGGGACCACCAAAAAGATTCCAGCAAAGGAATTGGGGACCACCTGGCCCACAGGCTTGTGCATCATCATCATCAACACAGAATAGCTGCACTTGTTGTGGAGGAGATCATAGACAGGGTCCTGATTGCCCACTTTGGTGCAAGCACAGAGAGGAAAGGAGATGACAGTACCTGCTAGTACAGACTGATGACTAATCATGATGATAGTACCTGCTGGCACAGATATAAAAACAGAACAGAAGTAGTGCAACCACCGACTTCTGCAAATATTGTGCAAGCTGAGAGCAGTAGGGGACCAAGGGGACCACCAAAAAGATTTCAGCAAAGGAATTGGGAACCACCTGGCCCACAGGCTTGTGCATCATCATCATCAACACAGAATAGCTGCACTTATTGTGGAGGAGATCACAGACAGGGTCCTGATTGCCCACTTTGGTGCAAGCACAGAGAGGAAAGGAGATGACAGTACCTACTGGTACAGAATGATGACTAATCATGATGACAGTACCTACTGGTACAGATATAAAAACAGAACAGAAGTAGTGCAACCACCGACTTCTGCAAATATTGTGCAAGCTGAGAGCAGTAGGGGACCAAGGGGACCACCAAAAAGATTCCAACAAAGGAATTGGGGACCACCTAGCCCACAAGCTTGTGCATCGTCATCATCAACACAGAATAGCTGCACTTATTGTGGAGGAGATCACAGACAGGGTCCTGATTGCCCACTTTGGTGCAAGCACAGAGAGGAAAGGGGAATACCAATTATAAGGTATGATAATCAAAGGCAAGCAACTGGCAAACAGCCAATTCAGTCAAACAGAATGATGAAGTACCTGCTGGTATAGATATAAAAATAGAACAGAAGTAGTGCAACCACCAACTTCTGCAAATATTGTGCAAGCTGAGAGCAGTAGGGGACCAAGGGGACCACCAAAAGATTCCAGCAAAGGAATTGGGGACCACCTGGCCCACAGGCTTGTGCATCATCATCATCAACACAGAATAGCTGCACTTATTGTGGAGGAGATGATAGACAGGGTCCTGATTGCCCACTTTGGTGCAAGCACAGAGAGGAAAGGGGAATACCAATTATAAGATATGATAATCAAAGGCAAGCAACTGGCAAACAGCCAATTCAGTCAAACAGAATGATGACAGTACCTGCTGGTAAACAGAACAGAAGTAGTACAACCACCAACTTCTGCAAATATTGTGCAAGCTGAGAGCAGTAGGGGACCAAGGGGACCACCAAAAAGATTCCAGCAAAGGAATTGGGGATGACCTGGCCCACAGGCTTGTGCATCATCATCATCAACACAGAATAGCTGCATTTATTATGGAGGAGATCACAGACAGGGTCCTGATTGCCCACTTTGGTGCAAGCACAGAGAGGAAAGGGGAATACCAATTATAAGGTATGATAATCAAAGGCAAGCAATTGGCAAACAACCAATTCAGTCAAACAGAATGATGACAGTACCTGCTGGTAAACAGAACAGAAGTAGTGCAACCACCAACTTCTGCAAATATTGTGCAAGCTAAGAGCAATAGGGGACCAAGGGGACCACCAAAAAGATTCCAGCAAAGGAATTGGGGACCACTTGGCCCACAGGCTTGTGCATCATCATCATCAACACAGAATAGCTGCACTTATTGTGGAGGAGATCACAGACAGGGTCCTGATTGCCCACCACTTTGGTGCAAGCACAGAGAGGAAAGGAGATGACAGTACCTGCTGGTACAGAATGATGACTAATCATGATGACAGTACCTACTAGTACAGATATAAAAACAGAATAGAAGTAGTGCAACCACCGACTTCTGCAAATATTGTGCAAGCTGAGAGCAGTAGGGGACCACCAAAAAGATTCCAGCAAAGGAATTGGGGACCACTTGGCCCACAGGCTTGTGCATCATCATCATCAACACAGAATAGCTGCACTTATTGTGAAGGAGATCACAGACAGGGTCCTGATTGCCCACTTTGGTGCAAGCACAGAGAGGAAAGGGGAATACCAATTATAAGGTATGATAATCAAAGGCAAGCAACTGGCAAACAGCCAATTCAGTCAAACAGAATGATGACAGTACCTGCTGGGTGGTAAACAGAACAGAAGTAGTGCAACCACCAACTTCTGCAAATATTGTGCAAGCTGAGAGCAGTAGGGGACCAAGGGGACCACCAAAAAGATTCCAGCAAAGGAATTGGGGACCACCTGGCCCACAGGCTTGTGCATCATCATCATCAACACAGAATAGCTGCACTTGTTGTGGAGGAGATCATAGACAGGGTCTTGATTGCCCACTTTGGTGCAAGCACAGAGAGGAAAGGAGATGACAGTACCTGCTGGTACAGACTGATGACTAATCATGATGATAGTACCTACTGGTACAGATATAAAAACAGAATAGAAGTAGTGCAACCACCAACTTCTGCAAATATTGTGCAAGCTGAGAGCAGTAGGGGACCAAGGGGACCACCAAAAAGATTCCAGCAAAGGAATTGGGAACCACCTAGCCCACAGGCTTGTGCATCATCATCATCAACACAGAATAACACAGAATGCCACAGGCTAATGTAGTCATTGTGGATCAAATGCAACAGGAAACCATTATGGAGGAGATGAAAGTGGACCAATCTGATTCAAAGGTGTTGCATGTGGAGTGTGACTGCGCTAAATGCATTCAAGTAGAGGAAGTCCCTGAAGATCCACCTGAAGTTTTGGCTATCACAAGATCTGGAAAGCAGTTCAGAAGTGATTTAGATGTTTCAGAATTATCTTTAGAGGATCCCAGAGTTTGGGAGGCACAACAGCAGTGCCGAAAGAAATTGCTCAAACAAGTTCACAAGCTGAGGAACAAAGTATTAGAGCTTCAAGAAGAATCAGATCAAAAGAAAATGGAAGAGCAGATGGCTGACAAACATGTACAGGATCAAATCCAACAAAGTAAAGATATTTCTAGGATGATGGAGCATACAACAGTCACATTAGATCAGTTGCTCAGTTTGGTCCCTGAATTCAAAAAGAATGTTCTGACAAAGTTTTTGGGGTCAGATCTGAATACAGAGGGGAAGCAAGATGATGTTAATGTTGTCAAAGTAGAACCACAAGATGTGGACTATCTAGTTCCCAAGATAGAATTGCAATTCAGCAAAGAAACAATTCAAGGAGTTCTGTTGGATGGAGGTTCAGGTGTGAACATATTACCAGAATTCCTATATAGGAAGCTGAAACTACCCAAATTGGAGGAGGTGCCATTCCAAGTAAAGATGGCTGATCAGAGGAGGATACAGCCATTGGGCATACTCAGAAGACAGGAAATAGTGGTGGCAGGTTTCTCTTACCTAGTGAATTTAGTGGTGCTTCAGATGGAGGAAAATCACAGTCCATACCCTTTACTGTTAGGAAGACCATGGTTTAATCAGGCCAAGCTTAAAATGGATTGGGGAAAGAGTAGAGTTACACTCAGAAAGAGGCATTCTATTAGGGCATGTCATTTCAGAGGAAGGCATGCAAGTAGATCCTCAAAAGGTGGAAGCGATTCAGAGTGCAAAAGCTCCAACAAATGTGAAAGAAGTAATGAGATTTGTGGGACAAATAAAATGGCACAACCAATATTTACCATACTTGTCTCATGTTTTGTGCACCTTTAAGCAAACTGACAAAGAAAGAGGTCAAGTTTAAATGGTCAGAAGAGCATGAGCAGGCATTCAGAATTCTGAAAAAAATGTTGCAGATTTCACCAATAGTACAACCACCAGATTGGACTCTATCATTTCATGTGTTTGTGGATGCTTCTGATATTTCAGTAGGAGCAGCATTGATGCAAGAAAAGAATACAAGATGGTACAGACCAGTATATTATGCAAGCAAACTCATGTTAGCAGCAGAAAGAAATTACTCAGTAACAGAAAAGGAGTGTCTGAGTATGATTTTTGCTTTGAAGAAGTTCAGACATTACTTGCTGGGTAATGTGGTCATTATCCATGTAGACCATCAAGCATTAATTTATTTGGTCAATAAATCAGAGCCAGTTGGCAGACTGGCAAGATGGGTCGTACTTTTGCAGGAGTTTGATTACTCAGTGGTACATAGACCTGGAAGACAGCATGCAATAGCAGGTTATCTCAGTAGATTGGAAACAGGGAAAGCACCAACAGGAATACAAGATGAACTTCCAGATTCAAATCTGTTTCAGACTAGTGCAGAAAACAGATCTGAATGGTTAGAGAATATGAAGATTTACCTTAGTGAAGGTGTGTTTCCTATGGGCATGTCTAAAGACTATAAGAGGAGATTGGCATTACAAAGTAGATACTTTCAGCTGATTGCAGAGGATACTTATATAGGAAAGGAGTGGATCAGATTTTGAGGAGATGTGTTCCGGAGTCAGAGCAATATGCAGTGTTGGAAGAAGCACACAAAGGGGTTTCAGGAGGACACTTTTCTGTTCACATTACTAGTAGAAAGATTTTTCAGTCAGGATTGTGGTGGCCATCAGTTATAAAGGACTCATTTAGGTTTGTGCAAAGCTGTGAGCAATGTCAGAAGGATGATTATCCAAAGGCTTCAGATAGAATGAGTCATAATCCAGTATTGCCACTAGAACCATTTCAGAAATGGGGTCTTGACTTTATGGGACCTATCAAACCAGCAGTCAAAGTGTCAGGAAACAAGTACATCTTAGTAGCAACAGACTATTGCACTAAATGGGTGGAAGCAATGGCAGTCAGAGATAATAAAGCAGCCAGTGTGGCCAAATTTTTGTATGACACAATAATGTGCAGATTTGGATATTGTGTCAGATCAGGGTGTGCATTTCATCAACAAGGTTATTAAATTATTGACAAGTCAACATATGATCAATCATAAGAAGTCCTCTATCTATTATCCTCAAGCTAATGGTCAGGCAGAAAGTAGTAATAAGATTCTGATTAAAATTTTAAGGAGAACAGTGGCAGAGAATAAGAAGGATCGGGACAGAAAGCTCAATTCTGCATTGTGGGCATTCAAAACAGCTTATAAAGTCAGCACAGGTATGACACCATTCAGATTAACCTATGGACTTGAAGCTGTGGTCCCTATGGAGTATATTGTGCCATCTCTGAGGATTGCAATCAGTGAGAAATGGTCAGAGCAGAAATCTATACCATTCAGAGTTGATAATCTGATTCAGTTAGAGGAGGACAGATTACAAAGTGCTCATGTGGCTACAGTAATTCAGAACAGGAGGGCAGCATGGTTAGACAAACACAGAAAGAAGAAATTTTTCCAGAAAGGTGACAAGGTGCTTGTTTATAATTCTAGATTGGGGAAACATCCTGGTAAACTGAATTATACCGAGGAAACATCCTGTTTATAATTCTAGATTGGGGAATACCGGCTCCTATAATTATACCGAAGAGAAAATATGGAACTACACTCGCAACCGTCATCATGAGACTCTCCACCACAAGCATGCAAGCATACAGTGTGAGTACAAAGTAGATGAAAGGTTCCACTCCATGGTGGAGACCAACCAAGAAGTAGGCTATGGCTCCTTGAAGCATCGATACCAGCAGTAAGTAAGGACTAGATGAAACAGCGTTCGCCACAACGAAGGATGCGACACCGTAATAAACATTTAATCTCTCTCTTTCGAAAACCTGAGATGGGAGACATCTTAAGCACGGCTGCGCCTCTTGTGTCCTTTTAGTTTTAGTCTTGCTCACAATAGGATTCAACACGAGCAGTTAAGACTTTGGGGCTTTCTAATTGTAGAGTTTCAAAGACAGATCATGCAATTTTGCCATTCCTAGTTAGGTTGCACTAAGAAAACAAACTAATCGGGCATGAAGACCGACCAGTCAAACCTCACCTGCTAACCACTCCCTACCAAGGCTTGCTGAAAACAAGGAAAGAAAAGAATAAGTCTCAGGGTGAAGGTGAAGGAGAGCTAACCCCTCAAAGCGACTCCAAAGGGTGAATCTACAACGAAACAAAGCAGAAGAGCGAACAGTTAGTTCCTGCCCTACCTTGTACAACCTCTCTAGAATGACCACACCACCCATAAAACCTAAGTCTGTAGCTGGAAGGTAAGCTTCTCTGCCATTAGGCATAGTTAGAAAATAATCCACAGGAATTACGTCCTTGATAATAGCTTGGAAAGTCCCTGGCGAACCCTTCTCGAGCATCTTCACGGGGTCGAGATCAATGTTAGCTGCCTCTTCTTCTGCTTCAGCACACCTTTGCATGCTGTTATCCCTTCTATATGCGCTGAGACGCCTGGTCCCTTCCACATTGGGAGGCCTTCCTGGTACTGCCTCCGTATTCCGTCGATCCATTATCTGGGCACTTCTATCCGCTGCACCTTGGCCCATGATTCGAGCAGACGACAGACATGGCCTTGTCTGAGCTGCTGCCTGAACGTGTTGGGAAATCTTCTGCTCGAACTGACGAATTTGACGAATTCCAGCAAAGAATATCTTCCCTTTTACCAATGCATCAAAATCTCGCCGACCGATAGTTCTTCCAAAATCAACAGACCCAGATTGCGTCAAATGGCTCAAGGAGCCGCCAGCTAGCTCTAGAGAGAGCCCGACGGTCTGAAGTTTGGAAAATGAAGCAATGGTTCTCAATACAGAAAACTGGAACAGCAATTGGGAGGTAGCAGCTAGCCTCATTTTGAAGAAAAATGGGGACGCTGGGCGTAAAAGACTATAAAGGATAATGACATACCAGGCGCAGATTCGGATAAGAAGAAATCATGAGGTGGCCTTCGAGCGCACCATTTGAACCAGTGAAAATAGAAATTTGCATCAAACAAGCCTACTATGTTTTCTGGCAAATTGTGTTGTATACCGTGACCATTGCACGCGGCTTCCGAGCATGTCAATCATGTAGTCAAATAATCTGCACAGGTCCTTCAAACGGATGAGAAAGAAAGTAAGACCGCATGTTATTTTAATACCTAAGTGCAAGATTAAGGCGAAGCGAAGACCGTTCATGATTTACCAGGTGGACAAATAACTCGGTGAGTGAACCGTCAAAACTATTTGCCAGAATTTATAGACCTGGTTTTCTGCTCCCAACTGCCATGCCAATCTTGAAGCTCTTCCTCTTCTGGGCTACCGATGGGGGCTACAAGAGGGGAAGGAGATGGCGAGGAAGATGAAGAACTGAGAGGGTGTTGATTTAGCAAGAGGGGATCGTGGAGGATGGGGGAGAAGGAGCTGGCGCCTTTAATGGGCTGCCACTTTTGAGATCCCCTCCTAATCCTCTTCCATCTTCCTAAGATTTAGCAAGATTAAGATAAGATTGCATGAGCTATCACCTTCACAATCTATAGAGAGCTTGCACAACCTAAACATCATGGTTGGATTGATTTTGAGATTGCATCCTTGACAATTCTTCCCTTATGGTCGATAGTGAATGGGAGAGGACTTGTGAGAACGTTCTAAAACAAGATGGCATCATTGTTGAATTTGATAAGGAATTTTGGCATGTCATTTAGGATGTTTTGGTAAGTATGCTTAATTTTATGTGTTACAATGGTGTCCTATTAGAAGGCATGACTAATGATTTGAGTTAGTAGATATTGCTGTGATGCCCATTAGGGAAGCATCAAGGCTCCAAATGAGGCAACATTGAGCCTTGCAACAGTGGCTACCTCTCTAGCCAAGAGCAGATCAAGCTCCCTCTCATTGCTCTACGCCAGGTTGGGGACGAGGCACACTACAAAAGAGGAGGAGGGGGAGGAGTAGGACAGGGTGAGACAAAGGTCTCTTGTAGAGCAATGGGTGCTAGGGACTAGCCAAAGAAATGAAACTTCGTGACCAATGATTGCAGATAGATTCTGAACACAAGAGTCGCATTGTCATTGGTGTAGAGGCAATAGAGGGAAGAGGATGGAGATGTAGGCATTTAGCAAATGTAGATTCCACCCCATAAGATCCATAGCTTGTAATGGGTGGAATCAATGTCAAGAATTAAAAATCTTGACAAGGCAATAGCAGATTGATGGCCAAAAGTACAGTGGACCAATGCATATTTTCCATAGTTTCCACGCACACCAAATATTTGTGAAAATTATTTTTCCCTTTCATAGGCATATAACCATGGTGGATGCCCCTTGGCCTCCTTTGCCCCACTCTCTCCGAGTCCTCCTAGCAATGCCTTGTGCCTCCCCTTGCCTCGTGGAAATAGTAGCCGTCCTAGCGAGCATTTGCTCTTTGCCCTACACCGACCTCTCCTCATCCATTGCTTCAACTTGCCTAGCCATGTGGTTGCCCTGCTATCCACCAAGATTCCTAGCTATGGTGAAAGGGAGGTGGCTCAAAAAAGTTTCCTTGTGCCCCTCGACCCTGTGTACATTAGGTTAGCTACTTGTTAAATTATGCTAGTTTCATTATTACTGTACATTGTGTTAATCGGAATATCTTATGTCGGAACATTGTGTTGGATTTAATTATAAAAAAGGCTCTCCACTATCTATCATTTTTTAAATAATAGATCAATTGTTTGAGAGCCTGAAGGATCTTTACAAAGGCAGTGCTAAGTAGACTGAGTAGAACTAAAGAAAATCAAATATAAGAGGCATCAACTTCAAAAATACTCCTCCACCATTGATTCAATGCAATCCCTCTATGGATAGAAATAAAAAAAAAGAGAGTAATGAGATAAAAAAACTTCAAAAAATAGATTCAAAATTAATGGTGTTCATCAAGATTAGAGATCAATGTATGCAAGAAAGCATAGCATCCTAATCTCATCCTAATGAAAAGGCCGAAAAAGAGCAATATTTAAAGAGAGAAAATCATAGCATCATAATCTCATCCTAATGCAAAGGCCAAAAAGAGCAATAAAGAGAGAAAAGGTTTTTAGAATTCTCTAGAATTCAAGAAAGCATGGTATCCTAATCTCATCCTAATGCAAAGGACAAAAAGAGCAATAAAGAGAGAAAAGGTTTTTAGAATTCTCTAGAATTCAAGAAAATGCAAGAGGAGTGCTTACTCATTTCAAAAGGACAATGCCAGTAATAGCATTTCAAAATGTCCCATGACATAAGCCACTCTACGCAAATATCCATGTCACATGATGCAAGCTTCTGGACAATTTTTAATATAAAACGCCCTTCTATATATTAACCTTTGGGTATTAAATTACTTCCTTATGTATATATAAATCTGTAAATAATTGAATTAATAAAAACCCATTTGTTGAACTCACGTGATAGGGTTACATATGACGAGTGACCCCCCCGAGATTATCCATACTATTTGTTTTCTCTCTTGCATACGAGATCCTGTTATCTATTGAGCACAGACGTTGTATTATTTTCTTACATGGTATCAGAGCTTGGACTCTAGTGAGAAGATTTGGTAGTGTGTTTCTGTTTGCGAGCAGGTTGTGAGAGATGGCCCAGCTCGCAAGACTGTGAATCCCACCATTTTGCGAAAGCAAAAAGTTGGACGGCTCTAGCTATCCACTCTAGAAGTTCAATATGAAGACCATCCTAAGCACATACGAGCTTTGGGATATTGCTACTGGGGTGGACGTGAGGCCGGCCAAATCCAACCAATGCAGGACAACACATAGTACCAACTACGGTTGAGATTCTCGCGTGGACAAGAAGAAATGTAGATGCGCTGTGTTCTATTGTTTGCAGTGTAAGTGATTCTGTCATGGCATTAATTCAATATGTCACCACAGCGGAGGAGGCATGGACGGTCTTAAAAAATTAGTATGAGACCACAAATCAGACGTGGATTCAAAATCTGGAGACTCAACTCGCAAACAAAAAATTGTTTGAGTCTAAAGCAGCAGATAAGTTCATCACCAGGGTAAAGAATCTGCACGATAAGATGACTGCGATTGGCATCACCATCACCAGTGAGAATCTAGCACGAAGGTGCATATGGATTCTCCCACCAAAGTATGATGGTCTTGTTATGGCACTGATTACATAGAATAGAAATCCACCCCTCAACTTTGAGGATTTCAACACGATGCTTTTGGAGGAGGAGATGTGTCAAAAGACAAGGACCGGAGAAGATTCGACTTTCTAGACTGGATCAAAGAAAGATAAGGGTAAGGACTCTGGTAACCCATCTTCTTTTGATGATAAAAAGAGAAAGAAGAAGATCAAGTGCTTCTATTGCAACAAGGCAGGGCACAAGTGCTGGAAGAAGATTGCAGATGAGAAGAACAGAGTAAAGAAAGAGTCAAGCAACAATGCGCAGGCAATACCAGTAGAGTTCGTAGCAATTGAGGAGATTTGCACGAAGGCAGTTCATGTACCTGCAAACACCATATTAGAGAATTCGGGAAAATCTTGATAATTTGGGAGCTTTTGAGGGGTTGTAATTATGTAACATTCAATGTTTTTCATTGATTTTTCCCATAGATTTGGCAGTCCATCCAAATCTCGCAAATGTGCATGGTTTGCATCAACATAAATAAAATGTCAAATGTTGAGGTTTCGACCAATTCATGGTATTTTTTGAGGGGTTGCAATTACAATGCATTGAGTGCACTCCATTGACTTTCTCCCTGGATTTGGCCATGTATATGAAACTCACAATTTGGAGTGTGCCTATTCTGCATTAGTTGAGAAAAAAACATCATATGTTTGAGTTTAACAAAGCATTTTTTGCCTCTTCTCGAAAAAAGGTGGCGTTCAAAAACACCATTTTAGTTTAGTTCGAGAAAAAGTAAGAATGCAACACTAGTCCTTGATATTTTGTCGAGTGTGCAGGACTTGCAACCACAAAGCAATGGTTTGCCAAAAAAAGGATAACGAAAAAATATCAATGTCATACCTTCCAAATATTTATTAGTATTCAATTAAATTATAGTTGTGCAAGGAAAAAAAAGTCATGCTTTTCAAGTACCTTCACTCCATTGTGGAGTCAGCATCAGAATCAAAATCTATTCTATGAGACAAATTGGATAAAGCTCGCTTGCGTGCAATGGTGGGGTTCGCCCCCAGCGACCATAAATGAAGCTCGATCAACCAATTACATGTTATAAAGCAGAATGATAAGGAATCCATAAGGGATTACATTGCCAGGATTAAACACCTCAATGCCCACTATGAACCGTACTAGTGGATGAGCGATGAACGACTGTTGCCCTACTTCCTTATCAGATTGGCAGACCCGACACTGCACGACCACCTCATGGTGATGAATCCTACCTCCTTCGATTTATGCAACAATGTGGCCATCCGCATATATGACAACATGATGGACAAGGAGAATTCAGATAAAGCCCCGAACCCCTCAAAAATAGCTCCATCGGTTAGGTCTTCGAGTGTAGAAATGATCAAGAAGGAGACTAACGAGCCCAAGGGCTTGGATATGAGTGAGATGGCCCCCAATATGTTAGATCCACTAGGCCAACAGTGGAGGACAGGAACCTCCAAGTAAAAATCTCTCGTACATGCCCTCTACATTATTGTTTGGTTTATCAAGCTCATCAATCATGTTCTTCCAGTACTTCACTACCAGCTTGTAAAACTTTGTAAAAGATGCTTCTGGACCTTGTAGGTCTGCCCATTTTTCCCAAAATCATACATACTCCTTGATACCAACTATCACATCTAAGTGATCCTTGACATACTTGAACATGGTTACACAAGGCAGCTCTCCACTTGGTAGCATTGGATGACCATCCGGATGTCTCTTCCACAACTCAATGCCACCTTCACTTGGTTGCCAATCTAACGATTGTGGATGCACTTTAAATTGCATGATAAGAACTTCATTTTGCATAAATAACCAAAATTGGAGAGGCTTTGAGTGTCCCACTAAAGAATCTTTCCCGTCGCATAGGCATCCATCAACATAGCTCTAGAAATCAGGGACTTTTATAAAAATGGCGTTGAA